>NC_025704.1:1866999-1893769 GCF_000633955.1 Camelina sativa | reverse complement strand
TGTAGCAAAACTTAGAAGTAAATACTCAACAACTTCAACGGTGATTTTAATCCATATCACTATAATAAAGTACTTTATGAAATTTACCTCAAATGTTTTTGATGTTGATATTTTACAACCTACTTTAAAAGTAAGTAGGTAGATTTGATAAATGGTCAAAATTACTGTACTTAGTATTTATTTACGTTTTGTTTAGTTCTCAGTAAGTCAGTATATATTTTATTTGCATATATATGAGAACTAAAAATTAACACATTTTTTTGTTTTGTGGAAATGTCTAAGGTGTTGAGAAGCGAATTACTACTTTTTCCAAGCGTCGAATGTAGTATAAAACAGATCTCAGCACTTAATTTGGTACTAGCTAGTATAAAACATACAGAAGAGATACGAATATTGTGCTCGTGCGACCAAATGATACGTATGTCGGACTTTGCACCCAAAAATTCCTTACAATCTTTTTCAGACTAATCATCATAGAGAAAGCTATAAAGCTATAATATATTTTCCTCTCTAGCAAAATATTTGTAATAAGAGAAATATATAGAGGCTGGTTCAATATATTGCAGAAATTTGATAAAGCATACAAAGAGGTCGATCCAAAAGCAATACTGTTGTTGTGAAAATCGGTTCTTCTTCGAATTGTGTTTAGATCAAGCACACGCTGGCACAGATAAATAAGTTGAACTAAACCAGTTGATAGAATCATTACTTTGGTTCGCTGTAAAAGAAGTTTAAACTAGTTTGGTTAGTAATTAATACATAGAAAGCAGGAAAAAAAAGTTCGCCCTAGTTTCTCTCTTTCTGGCACAACCATCGAAAACTTCTCCCCCGGCGGCGCTGAGCCTGATCGGCGTCGCTGGGACTTGGTTCCTGCATCTTCACGGCTTCTGCTTCCTCTGTCGTCTTCTCTTTTCTAGTTTCAGCTCTATCCGCGGTCCGTCGAGTTTCTGGATTTCATCTCCGAATTTGCGCAAGCTTCAATCACCTCCTTTGACTCCGTCTCTGGGTATTCCTCTCGGTGAATCCAACACATCGAGCCCCAACCACCTTGTTCCTGCTCTAGAGATCTATCAGGACTCCCCTAGATCTGGTTTTCGTCCGCCTCACCGCCCCTTTAAGCCGTCATTTTTATCACCTTACCGCTCCTTGGACTCAGGTCCTCTCACCAAGTGTTCTACTTGGCTGCAAATGGACGGAAGCTCTGCTTTGACGCCACCGGTGAATCGTTTGACAAAGAAAACCTCCTCGGTGGTGACCCCTGATTCTCCCTCGAGACTCTTGTATCCCAGGTTATTTCTCCACTCTTATGCTCAAATCCTGGAAGATAGTTTAGGTTGGATAAACTATAACTCATCCCTGACCTGTAAACGCCTTAGACTCACTAGCTTTAACCTCTTAGCAAGCCCATATCGTGTTATACCTTGGTATCCTGCTTGGTCAAGACAAGTTATACTCGGTAGCAGATCCTTAGTTATCTCGAATGTGTTTGAACCTTCCTTGCGTCAAGGCCAAATAAAGAGCTTGTTTTGGAGTCTTGCAATGCTGCTTGTTGATATTGTTTCTGACCTGCCAATTGGTTTATCTCTATTGCTTGCTCTCCCTGATCCCCTAACATACAATGTACCCATAGCTTTTCTGCTCCAGTGTCATCTTGTAACCAGGCCTAGTCTGAATTCCACTCTTCCCCTAACTAGTCATTGGCTGTTTAGCTTAAGATTTCTGCTAGTTCGAAGACTGCTAGCGAACCTTAACCACCAACCACTACTAGTTTGGTCCAAGAGTCCTTTAAGAACCCTGTTACTTGATTCTCTTAAGGATGAATCCCTAGAAGGAGATTGTTTGTTGAAGATTGGCATTATGATCCCACCTCTACGGAGTGGGGGTTACCTCTGCTTCATCAACCTCTTCTTTTCCCCTCGCCTAGTGTTTATAGTGACCAATTATTTTTGCATCAACTTCTTGAAGTCCCCTCATCAAAGCCTGAAGATTAGCGGCATTATGACTCCTGCTCAAAGAGGTAGTAGTTACCGCAACCTCCTCAAGCTTCCCTCACCAAAACGCAGAATCACATCCACCCTTGTAGTGGTCGATTTGCAGAGCACATCCAACCTTGCTCCTTACCTTGGCAAAACTCTTACGAGAGTCCTAGCTTTGGTTGCTCCCTTGCCACTTAGTCTTTGGTTCAAGACAATGGTCATCCTCTCTTCCCTAGACTTGCTCTTGGAAGATGCATCGATATGTCTTGATCTCACATGCTCCAGATCGCTGTCAAGCCTTTGGTCCATAGCTCTCAAGCTCTTAATATTTGTTGCTCCTATTTATCTTTATTGCTTTGCTGTACTATTTGTTGGGATTTCCCCTTTGTTATCCCTTAAACTAGCCTATCTCCTTTGTATGTTACTCTTTCTTTAATGAATGATAACATATGGTTGCACAAAAAAAAAAAAAACTAGTTTGGTTAGTTAAAAGTTTTCCTTATTTGACAGTTAGGATACTAATATAGTAAAGTCGAACAAGAGATCTCGTAATTAATTGTACCTATTATCAAACTACTCATATGATTCTATGGAGTTTTACTAATTAAAAATGAACACTGTAACGAATAATTCAGCAATCTTAGTATTAATTAAAAGAATATAAGAATATTTTTTAAAGAATAGGAAAAAAGTACAATCAAGTGCTAGTTGATTAAAAAATATGATTATCAAGATTGCATGAAAAGAGCATTACTTGAAATCATCGAACAACAGGCAAAGCCAGCAATGCATGTACCCGTTGACCCTCATGATTAGTTCTTTAAATTTGTACTACTAGTAATTAGCAACTAGTCTTCGATAATACTACCCTCCTACGTATCATATGAGTGTTTTATTACATGTATATTAATCATTAATTTAAAAATTGCTAATAACTAATATAAAATCATCAAGTCCTTAAAGACCTCATGGGTCACTTTTGTTTGGTCCAAATATTTAATATGTATCTTCTATATAGCTACACAGTTATGTTATGTACACATTCAACAAAGCTATATGTGCATGAGCGCAAAGTGGAAACCTACTGATGAATAGGTTCATCTCTAGAATGCAGTAGTATGAACATATTGTAAGAGACAAATACTCAAAACAAAGAAATGTCCTTTTTCTGATGTTCCTACCTTACAACAATAAAGGCTAGTTTTGTTGTCAACAGTATAGATGGGTTTAGAGAACTCGTCTTAAAAGGGGTTCATATTTATGAATGAAATAGTTATGAAGGTAATTAGAGGTCTTTAAATAGTACAATTGGAATAATAATGTAACGTTTTAAGGTCACGTATATATGTGTGTGTACCTAGAACTTAAATGTAATAAGAAGGCCACATGGGCACCGCCTCTCTACTTCTCTCAACTAGATTTTGACTTGTTAGTTTTATGTTTTCAATTTTCAAACGATTTGATGAATAAGAAAACAAAACAATTTCTTTCTTGACCCCGCACTTCATTAATAATCTCTTCATCGAAAATTAAATGTCGGAGATTTATGAGATTTTATCAGAGTATAACTGAGTTTTGGTTCCTGTTTCATTCGTATAAGCAAGAATATAGAAATCACTCTAATTTATTATGAAACTACTTCTGTTTACAAATGAATTTGTGAAGTACTTTGATAGCTGAAAATATAGACTATCAAATCAAACTGTCACATAACTTCCAAAATTCATATATAGTGGAAAGACACTATATAATATATGTATCTCTTTAGTTTTAATCAGTATCATGTCATCCAAACTTCATCTCTTTGTTACTCTGGTGAAACTTAAAAGTGGAAGAAGAGAAGAAGGTACGGAAGTGGGAGATCCATTGTATCTTAAGTTCCCTGTCATATTTGTTCCTTTTGTCTACGACCTTCCTAGTCATAAACATCTTCATTTTTTTTATAATGTTATAGTCATGAACATTTTAACATAAAATAACTTAACATGATTGATTCACTATTAATACAATTTTCTTTTGTTCTTATCCTAATCTTCACAATTATGATGGATAACAGTAATTATACGCCTTTCGACAGTATGATTAAGTTGGTGTATGAATGTTTATTTGCCATACAACAATTATAACATGTGACTTGTGAGACGACGTACGTTTACGAACCACATGTTTATATTTAATATGATTTAGTTAACCTATCATGCAACGTATTGGCCAATTATATTGAGTATTTTACAAAATTTAATATGTTTAAAGACATGGGTTCATGGGGTTGGAGAGTTCTGACTTCTGACTAGTGTTTTATTAAGGATCAACACTCAATTATTTATTTTTCTGTTTTCGAAGTCAGATTTGCATATCTTCTAAGTATATAATAGTATATAAAACAAACTTATAATCTTAATTTTATTTAATGCGTATACACAAGATTAACATTAAAATTTAATTAATTTTAATATAAACAAACTGTCAAAACATGTGTTGTTAAGATAATGTAGTTTGTTCTATTAGGTGTTAACACTCAGTGAGAGATATACAGTTTTGTTTCAAAGAATATAAAATTACAATTTTTTTTTTTAATCTTTTTTGCCGTCATAATTTTTTTTCTTTTTCTTTCCCTGAAAATTATATATGAATTTTCAGATGCATTTTCAGTTAGAATTTTGGATATGCACATGATCGATATCTTAGAACAGACTGGTTTTATTATATACTGACAGAAATAACCATTTTTGGAAGTATACTACTTCCACTAGTTAATCTGACATTAAAATTTATGAGTTAAGCATGCTGCTCAAATCCAACAATTTTAATGCAGATTTAGCTTTCCTAGAGCCTAGAGGTAATCTTTTTCTGAAAAAAAATTCATAAGTCAGTTATGCTACTAATCAGATCATATACGATGAAAATATCTCAAATATGTCAAAGATTATGACAGTCTACCAAAATCTGTCAAATCCTTCATTCCATTTTTGGCGGTTAATTACGAACTAATCCGCATAACCCACATGTCTCTAGATGGATCAAAATGTAATAACTTTGCTTTCGTCTGTCTTTTGGATTTATCTTCTGATGTCATTTTTTTATCAACTAATCAAGAAATTGTACTTTTCAATAAGATTTTATATTATAGAAACATAAAACAAAATATGCTGACATCGCTCTGTATACTAAAATTTCTTACAATATCGGTTTGTTTTCTTACTTGTAAGATAAGAAACCAGAAACCGAGTTAACATCATCATCAACATCATCCTCACCATCAACATCATCTTCATCGGAGTCAACATCAGAAACTTGATCCAAAAACGCATGGTGATGATGATGGGAGCTCCAATCAGGTGGGAACGTCTTCTGCAACGTCTCAGTGAGCTCACCACCAGAACCTTCGATCTTACACAGACATTTAGACCAGTGAACCGCAGTTCCCATATCAACGATCAAGCCTGCCTCAACCATTTCCTTGCAGATAGTCATAACTCCCGAGTATATGTAAGCTTCTGCGATTGAAGCACGAGACAAAAGCGAAGTCAGAAGGCAATGATACACAGCTTTGTCAGGTTTTAGCCCCATCGCCTTCATTTCCTCGTAGCAATTTAAGGCCTTCTCTGGAAGTGAAGCTCGCGCCCATCCTTTTATTAAGGTCGTGTACGTCTTGATGTTAGGCCTCACCCCTAGTGCCGCCATTTCTTCAATTGTTTTCGTAGCTCTCTGTCAAAACATTTTCAAAAGTTTCTTTCTAATTACCAAACCAACGTGAAACGAAAAGAACATAGACAAGAATCTGCTTCTTGAAATGGAAACTTACATTCATGTCACCGGCCTTAGAACAAGCGCTAATGAAGGATGTGTAAGTATGAATGTCGGGTTTAACACCTTCCTTTTTCATCTGCTGTATCAAATCTGCAGCTTCCCATACATCGCCTCTTCGTGCCCATCTAAAATAATCCAGAAGGAAGCAAATGAGAATTCTAGAAGCAGACCATTTAGTAGTGCCTACAAAAAAAATCATATACTTTACCCGTCTATTAGTATGTTATAGACGAAGGAATTGCGCGGGATGTTCCGTGCGCTCATTTCTTTTGTGACAGCTAATGCACTCTGCATCCGTCCTGATTTGCAGCAAGCTTTAAGTAACGCCTCGTAAGTGAAAATGTCAACTTCCAAACCTTCGTTTTGAAGTCTTGTAAAATACTCGAAGGCTTTTCCTGTATCACCAACTGATGCATAGCCTTGCATGATCTTTGTGTAAGTGTGTTCGTTCGCACTAACACCAGCTAAAGTCATCTCATCTAATATCTCAACAGCTTTTTCCATCTACAAAAAAATAGTTTTAACAAGAGATTTAGTTCAATTCAACAGTCTCTCTATAGGAGAACTATATGAGACATAGACATACCTGACGTTTCTCAACTAAACCATTAATCAAAGCATTGAAAGTGTGAACAGTTGGAACACACCCGCATCGTCTCATCATATCGAAAACTTCTAGAGATCTCCTCATGTCCCCGGATTTTGCAAATCCGTTTATGATAGGCATAAACGTTCGTGTGGTTGGCCTATGTCTCAGCTTTTGCATTTCCTTAACAGTCTGGATCGCTCGATCCATGTTACCCATTCCGCAGAATGCTGCAATGATGTTGTTATATAATATGACATCTGGTTTCATTCCTTCATTCACCATATCTTCAAATACAGCAAACGCATTGGCCCAATCTTTTAGTTTTACAAATCCATTGATCATCATCGAATAAGTCTTTAAATTATGCTTTATGCCCTCTTCCTTCATCGTTCTGCTAACTTCCAAAGCTTTTGTAATCTTTCCAACCTAAAAAGAAGATGCAGACATCAAAACACAATACAAGAAGATCATCCAAATAATACTCATACACACACTATGGTTCTCCTTACCTTAGTATAAAGATTAATGAGGCATCCATAAGTGACAACTGTTGGAGTGAATCCACATTCCTATAGCAAAACAGATATAAATCATGTTCACTTGCTCAGATTCTTCTAAAGAGGACGTAACAAAGAATCCAATTCTAAAGTAAAAGGTTACTTTAAGTCTTTTGAAAACAATTAAGCCTTTCTTCTCATCGGCGACCATTGTATAGCCATCCATCATGGTATGGTAGATGGCAATAGGAGCGTCAATACCTTCTTCTTCCATCTCCCTCACTAATTCTTCTGCCCGCTCCATATTGCACGTCTGACTGAGAATATGTTCAGAATGTTTTAGATTAAATAATACAAAACCAACAAACCACACTAACAGAGTCAGAATATCATATCAATGGTTACCTACCAGTGTGCATATATGATTTTTCCATAAATACTGGCATTAAGGGTTTTGTGTATCCGTTTGGCTTCATCAAACCAGTGATCTGCAGCTCTTCCAAAGACAACAAAGTATTAGATCGAATTAGCATATGGTATACAAAAAGTATTTGAAGATTTAAGAATGGTCACAGATCCAGGCAGACATAATATATATTACTTACTCGGCATTTCCTGCTTTAGAGAATCCTCCAACAATAACACTATAAGTCACCAAACTCATCTCAATTCCTTCTTCCTTCATTTTACGAACACAAGACACTGCTTCTTCCATGTCTCTACCAACTGCATAAGCGTGAATAAGGCTGCATGAAACAAATCCTCTTTTTAACCTTTGAGGAATCCGAAACTAATTACATCTATAGCAACAAAGATACCAATCTTTTTACTTTGGAAATGAAACAAGACAACGTGCCAATTCATTCTAAAGTTCATTCAAGCAAAGACTTATCCATGACACGTTTGACCAATCAGAATCTGACCTTGTGTATATACGTGATGTTGGTGTGATACCCCTGGCGCGCATCCTCTCAAAAGTCTCACGTGCACGATGCATATCACCTCTTCTTCCATAGAACTTCACCATCAAACCAAACTCTGTCCTAGAAGGCTGCGCATAATGTATAAACATAAGAACGATAAAAGAAGATTACACATCCATCACTTGACTCCTATGTTCGTTCCAATCACAAATCATATAAGTCAAAAAACAGAGCAAAACTGATATGTTAAAACAATGTCAAACCTTGTTCCAATCACAAATCATATAAGTCAAAAAACAGAGCAAAACTGATATGTTAAAACAATGTCAAACCTTGTTGATCTTCTCGAAAGCAGAAATAACAGCTTGCCAGTTATCTCCATTGGTATCAAAAATCCTCTGTAGTGACTTCCGTGACCCTTCTCTGTCTTGATGCCAAGACGACTTATTCGACATCTTAGCGTCTTCTTCTCCGCCCTGTACCCATCTCACCCTCTGCTCAGCCTTCGTTTTAAGCCTCTTCCCGTCGTCTAGCTTCACCGTCAATATCCTTCCGTGAAACTCTACGCCGTCGAACTCCACAGCTTTCATTGCAGATTTCTCCGCCGCGTAAATAATGAACCCAAATCCCGCGTTTTTCTCGACCTCGTGATGTCCCTTGATCAGAATCACATTCTCTATTGGTCCGAACTGTCGGAAATAATCCTCAAACTCTGGTTTCTTTATCCATGTCGGTAAATTACCGACGAATATCTTCCCTTCTTGTCGGAACTCCTGTTGCGGCTTTCGAGTTTCTTCTTCTTCTTCTTCCGGTGGTTTCTTGTCTCTTCGGAAGTCATCTCGGAATTGGGTTTCCTCTACAGGAGGCGGAGGAGGAGGGGGAGGAGATAGCTTGCTGGACAAACGTAGTTTGGATGCGAGAGTAGAAGAGCTAAAGGAAGAAGCTTTATTACTCGAAACCTCAGAAGAACGATTTGTCAAACCCTTCTTGAGTGGATTAATCTTAAGAGGGGTTTTAGGAGAAGGGGAAGGGGTTTTAGAAGAAGAAGAAGTGCCAAGAGATTTCACCGGGCGGCGGAGGTCAGGTGGACTCTCAGGAGGATCGGGCGGAGGTTGTGGTGGTTGCGGCGGTGGTTTGAGGGAGAAAGAGATGGAAGCTAACGGAGAGTGACGTCGGAGAATGGTGGCCGAGTAAGGGAAGTGTGGAGCAGAGAGCGACAACACGCTCCCTCCATTAGCCATTCTCTCCTTTTCTCTCGTCTCTTCACTTCTCTTCTCTCTGGTTATAACGAAACATGATCCTTCTGTGTAAAATTACCAATTTGCCCTTCACAAAGTCTAATTTTGTTATAATTGAATTTGTCTCAGATGTTTCGTATGAGGGGAAAAGTTGTAGTTACTATCAAAATTCAAAAGTGTCTAACTTCAATATTGGTTCGGCAAAACTCAAAAACCATTAAAAACAAAAGAGTCTCAGACAAATCTTGAATCAAAAGAGAAAATAAACAAGCAATCTTTCTTGTACCTAACTGTGAAATAAAGAGAGCCAATCTTGTGACTAAATTGGCTGGATGAAGATAACAAAGACATCCTAGTATCTTCTTGGTGGCCTGCCGAAAGGGGCAGTAGCAGCGATAGCTTGTGGCTCGACTTGAGAGAAGCCAGGAGTGTCAGACATACCAAGAGAAGCAAGCATCTCAAGAGTCTCTTTGTCAACCTTAATCTCATCAGTCTTGATAGCAGACTCATCGGGAACAAAGTCCATGCGGCGTTCACGCTCTTCCTCTTGAAGCTTGAGTGAGATACCACGGACTGGTCCCTTCTGGATACGTTTCATCAAGTGGGTGGAGAATCCAGCAATCTTGTTGCGGAGTCTCTTTGAAGGGATGATGGCGACTTCTTCAAGGATCTTCTTGTTGGTGTGGAAGTCAAGAGTCATGCGAGAGTAGTACTTCTCAATCACTTGACGAGAAGACTTCTTCACCGTCTTGGTTCTTACACGCCCCATCTTTCACTTTACCTGTGTGTGACTTACCTGCTAAAAGAAAGAGTCACCACATGTCTTAGAGAAACAACAACAACAATAGAACTAAGGGATTCAAACATGTATCAAGAAATGCCCCTAAAGTTCAAGATCTAGGTGTAAATGCAGAAATGCCAATGACAATCAGAAACAAAAGAGATCCATAAAACATATAAACAATCAAGTAAACATACAAGAAAATTGCAATGTCAGTGTCTTAACAGTTACAGATGAATCAAGAGATATGCATCAACATACATGGACAATGGCCTTGAAAGAGGACTCATGTATATTAACAAAACCTAAGCCATTGATACATCAACTAAACTAGAAGTACTAAGATTGAGCAGCATCAGATTGTAAATCAAACCCTACTTCACTACATTTCCATTATCTAACCGAGATTGACAAATTTTATAGCTACAGAGACAAAAACCGCAACAAAAGATCAAACATACATCAAAAGCTTCTGCAAATTTCGACACATGACACAAACACTAGGGCTAACCAAGAACATACCTGCGAGGACGAGGAAGCGGCGGCGGCAAATAACAAAGAAGCAAAGACGGGGGTGATAAAATTGCCTTTCTATATAAATAAAGAGGTTCTCTCTTTTAGGGTTTAATTTTCATCCAGTTATGGACCGTAACAATCGTTCTATTATTATTGGGCCTAATATCCAATTTAGTTAGTAACGCTTAGCTGAGGCCCGATAAGCCCAACAAATTAAATCTTTTATTTTGTGTGTCCCAAACTTCTTTTATTTATTTGACAAAAAAAAAAAAAAAAAAAAAAAAAATTNAAACTTCTTTTATTTTGGTGATATTTGTTATTATTAAGTGAGTCCTAAAAACAGAGTTTGTCACCAAAATTCTCTACAAGAACAATGACCATCACTAAAATGGTGAAACCTATTAACATCTCTAACGATAATTAATCTTCGTGTAGCCATTGATGCAGCCTTCATGAATTCATGGCAATCCACACATATCCTCAGATTCTTCATGATCCTCACAGTAGAACCCTCTGGCAAACACATTAAACCAAAAACCAAAGCCAGCTTCTCACTATGCTGCAACAAAAGCTCCTCTTTCTTCCCTATCTCCACATCGTGCAGCTCGTGTTCTATGCTTGGTTTATATCCAAACTTCCTCAACTCAATCACCAGATTGTTTAACGTCGAACTGATCTCACGGATTCTCGGATGACCGCTTTCTCCCACGCTAAAAGCGTGGACCTTGTCCTTAATTTCAATCCAACTTTTTCCTCTTACCTTTTTCACGTCGCTGTCCCTGAGAAGCTTCCTTGATTTGGCTATTTCTTCCCACTGCTTGTTTGCCGCGTATATATTAGATAGCAAGACATGATTACCAGCATTTTCTGGTTCTAATTCGAATAGTTTCTTGGCTGCTACTTCAGCCAGCTCGAGGTTTTTGTAGACTCTACAAGAAGCAAGAAGTGAACCCCAAATGGAAGCAGTAGGGTCAAAAGGAATAGACTTTATCAACTCATACGCTTCAGACAGTTGCCCAGCGCGACCAAGAATATCAACCATACAAGAGTAGTGAACCACATTTGGCGATAGACCGTACGTGGTTTTCATGAGTTTGAAAAATCTCCTTCCTTCCTCGACCAAACCAGTGTGACCACAAACAGATAACAAGGAACTAAAAGTAACCTCATTTGGGTGCATTCCATCTTGCTGCATTTTCTCAAACAAGATCATCACTTCCTTAGGACGAGCATGCTTTGCAAACCCTGAGATGATTGTATTCCAAAGCTCGATATTCTTCTCTTTCACTTCCGAGAATATAACATAAGACTCTCTCAAGCTTCCGCATTTAGCATACATATCAACTGCAGCGGATGCTACAAAGACATTAAAACCAAATCCAGACTTATGTATAACAGCATGCATCTGTCTCCCTTCTATTAAAGCTGCCAGATTTGAACAAGCACAAATTACTGAAGATAACGTAAACTGAGTCTGCTCTAGACTCATTCTCTGAACTCGACGATAAAGAAGGAGAGCTTCTTCATAATTCTTGTTTTGAACATAACCTGCCACCATAGAACTCCATGTCACTGAACTCTTGTCCTGCATAGATTCAAAAACCTGCACTGCGTCATTGATCATCCCGCATTTTGCATAAAGATCAAGCAATGCAGTACCAACGTACAAATTTAATTCAAGAAACGTCTTCACTGACAAACAATGCAGTTTTTTGCATTCCAAGGCATCACAATTTGCCCCACAAGCAGAAAGAACACTAGAGATAGTGAATTCGCTAAACTTAAACCCTTCGTTTCTCATCTCCAAGAAAATACCCAATGCTTCTGACTCCATTCTGTTCCGAGTATACAAACCAATCATTGTGTTCCAAGAAACCAAGCTTCTCTCAAGCATTCCATCGAACACTTGGCGAGCAAGATCCACAAAGCCACACTTGGAGTAAGCATTAATAAGAACATTCGACACAGTAACATCTCCTTGCAACTCAATACGTATAATCCTCCCGTGGCAAGCTTTTGCTTCCATAACAGATCTGTTTCTAGCACAAAGCTGCAAGATTTCGTAAACCACGTTACGATTTGAAAACTCATTGTTATATCGTTCAGGTGATACTTCCTCCTGCTCATAAGTGGCGCACAGTGAGATGTATCGGGATACAGATGTCGTATGGCTTCTGATTCTGGGAAAGATCTTGCATCGGATCAAGAAGTTCACCGTGAAACCAAGTAACCTCTTCCTTGGTAGCGACAGAGACAGAGACAACATACTTACTTTTGGGCCTAAATGCCTAAATTGTAGTACCTTTTGAATGTTATTGATGGGCTTTTCTCAAGCCCATTTCTTTTTTTTTGTTATACAAATTATTCTTCAAAACTTATGAGTCTTTGTTACAATGATACTACCTAACTATAGGCTATAGCTAGTAGATAATGCTGTAAATGAATGATTGTAGTCTAAAAACTTAGTGAGATTTATCTTTATCTACCTTAGATTAATTGGAAAGTAATTTGTGATTAAGATATAATAATCTACAACAATTGGTGAAAGAAAGCACATATATAAGATTTTGCGATTCCCCTATTGTATGATTAAGAATGTTGAAATATGAGTAAGACCAACTTGACGACAAGATTATCACATCATGGAATGGAATGGAATGTTTTAACTTTATTTATGACTTTTTTTTGTTTGGATTATTAAAAATGTGGAATGTATTGCAAGTTGCCAAAAATTTTGCTGTTTGGTGAGAATCTAAAATCAAACTCTTATCCTTCTTTCTTCCTATCTTTCCTCTTATGATTTATTTTTTCTTTTTTGGAGAGCACTACTTTTATATGTAAAGATTGTGTTTCTTTTAAGTGAATGTCAAAGCTCATGAGAAGTCGGGGAAAAAAAATTCGTGACAAAAATGTCAACAAAAAGTGAAAAGATTTAGATTAGACCTATCGAGCTAGCTATACTGATTAGTGGACTCACTCTATCTTGCTACCACAACTTGTCTTAGATTGTGCTTTGAATGGTTTAAAAGAGGTTGACATTTTCGTGGTCCCATACATTATTTAATCAAGGATTAGGCTATAGATTTACTATTACTTTACTCTAGTACATTTTAGAAACATTACCGCAAATCATACACTAATAATTATTACCAAATCGAAGATACTGTTTTGTTAGTTTTAGACTTTAGATAGGTTCTTTCTTACATAGCCGTTGAAAAACGAAATACATGTTGTCTTTGTAAAACTCAAAAAAAAAAATATGAAATAAATAAAAATATTGGTAATTAGTTAATCCAATGTAGAATGTAGCATTAAGGTTTGTGATCTATAGGATCAATGAAAATTCAAAAGAGAACACCTCACGCTTAGATTTGAACCCTTTTGCAGAGGGAACTCATTGCTTTATATATAGTAAAGCGGTGTTTCTAGAAAGACATCAAATCTTTGTATTGCCAATAGAATCACATCTTGTTATTGGCAGAATAATGTCAAAAAAAAAAAACAAATCCATAAATACATAAAATATATGAAAATAAGTTTCCAACAATGTGATGATCTTGAAAATAATGGGCTTTTCTTAAT
The DNA here is from genome assembly GCF_000633955.1 of Camelina sativa. Classification (NCBI taxonomy): domain Eukaryota; kingdom Viridiplantae; phylum Streptophyta; class Magnoliopsida; order Brassicales; family Brassicaceae; genus Camelina; species Camelina sativa. Next base: position 1,879,857 of record NC_025704.1, on the reverse strand, counting down.
TTGGACCCCATCCTTTAAGAATATAGTCACCAAAAAGAGAGAGAATACAAGCAAGTGTCGTCTCCCACTTAAACACAGTTATTTTTAGATTCGAGATATATATCATCCACTTCAAAAAATAATATATAAATGTAATTATGTATATTATCCTAAACCAAATAGCTCACATAATTATTGGGAGTGTTCATTAGAAGAATAAGTGGACTGGATTATACGAACTGAGATCACAGATTCGATCCTAGCTTACACATTCATGATCTATATAAAAACTAAAAATAAAAAATAAAGACATCTTTAATAAACTACTGATAATTTTAGTGTAGTGCCTAAACTTTAGTATGAATATATGTTTATCTAATTGAGTAGCATTAAGTACTCATATAAACTGATCCGAGAACTGAAGTAAAAGTTGAGTTTCGGATCAGTTTATATGAGTACTTACTACTACGTACTTAGTATTTCACTAACCTGATAACTTCAGAAAGGTTCAGAAAATGATAACTTCGTATAATACTACTATACTAGCATACGACCAATATTGTTATATATAATATATAAATAAGAAATAATAAAAGAATGTATATACCTCCTCAAAAGGAATTTGAAACAAAGTGATCGTGAAAAATAAAATAAATAAATGAAAAAAGGAAAGGTGTGATCTTGTTGGATATGAAGTTTCGGATAAAAATCACGTATGTGTGTCTCGTGGGGAAAGATGGGGACCCATCGCTTTCAATTGTACGCCATCTCGTATTTATGAGAGACCTACATTTCCCATTTATTAATCTTATGATCTATCACATAAATTTTTCATACGTGATCTTGCCTTGGAGGATTTGACAAAGATTGATCTATATATGTCACAATCTTGTAACTTATCTATTTTTATTTTTCTATATATATTGTTTTGTTTGGATCGTGTTATAAGTGTACGTTATATAATAAACTGCAACAATAAAATAAGTTATCCTCTCTCATTTTCTCTTCTAAAATTTTATAAAAGCACAAGGGGTAATTACATTTCTTAAAATTCTCTCCTCTATGAAAATAAAGAGAGTTTACATAAGCTTTTTTCCCTAAAGTTAATTTAATTAACTCTCATTAATTATTCAAAACCCCCTCCTCTAAAAAAAATAGAGAGTTTAATTACATTATATAGGCTAAAAAATTTAAATTATATATAAATTAGATACTTTTCACACTACTTCGGTCATTTCTTTCAAGACTTGTCTATCTTCCCGTACCCCAAAAGACCCATTTGTTTCAGCATCAGAACTCGCATGAACACCATATAACAAATACACGAGCACGATCAAACAGGAGCAGACACCAAAACGGGCGTAAGAGGGTGCGTCCAACGAACCAAGCAAAAATATGTTCAAAAAAATCGACACGCACGGGGTCCACGGCATGAACGGGACTCCCCATAACTCGGGTTTCCACGCCTGAGGGACCATGCAATGAAATATCAACACCATGGCTATAGCCACAACTGCGATGGCGCCGAGCATGAAAGCTTTAGGCTTGCCTTCCGGCACAAATTTCCAAGTGAGAGTGAAGACGAGCGAGGTTATGGAGAATAGTGCTAGGAAGGAAAGTGTCGTCCATGGCTTGGTAGGTTGGAGATGTACGTAACGTCTGAAGATGAGAGCGTTTGCGACCATGTAAAAGACGAATAGTGTTCCAATAGATACAAGGTTTAGGAGGACGTTTAGGTCTGTGAAAAGCGCAAGAATCGCCGTGAAAATGCCTGAAAAGAATAAACAATATGAACATTAATAAGATTTTGTCATATTCTCTCTGTAACTGTAGATGATACGACCGAGGGAAAAGTCCAAATTTGAAATGAATGGTGGAGGGAGGGATTTGTTCCTTTGTCTTGTTTTTTTGTCAAAGTAGATACGGAGAGGACAAAAGAAGTGAGAAAACGTTAATGCTATTGATGGATATAGCAAATGTGAGTTAGTGGTTGCTAAAATTAGTAAGGATAACGTTGAAAGATGATGACCCTTTGACAACGATCCATTTTGCTACAAAGAGTATGCATATAAACATGACTCTAGTTAAATGTAATTACACGTTACTTGTGTTCCAATCTGCAAATAATCAAAGTTCCATTATTTCTTCAATGTCTCACCAAGATGGTTATTATTCTAAACTGGTAGTGGTACCTAACTAAATTAGTCACACGAGTTGCATAGCTCAGCAAGATTTTCCGAGAACTACCCAAAAGTTGGAGTTGTGAAAATATCAGCCGACTATTATTATAGGCTAGTTGTATCTTCACAATATTGAAAATGATTGATTATTTAGTCGTCCAATGGATGACTAATATCCAACTATCGTAAGCGATTTCATTTTTAGAAAAAAAGTGGAATATGTAATATTAACACTAAGGGAACACAAAAAGAACTAAAGAGACCCACAAAATCCATCACAATCAAGACCGCAGAAAAATATTGAATCTTTGAACCCCAAAATAAAAAAAGAAAACCCCAAAAACTAAACTTTTCAGAGAGGATAAAAGAAACCAGTGGTGAAGACGACATCTTAGCTAGCAATCGGGACTCAGATGCTCTCTCTGTGACTCTTGTCTTAAAAACACCATAAATAAAAACTCACAATAAACCGTGTCCCTACGTACTAGATATACAACGTACAAATTAAATCCCTTGTCACGATCGAAATCGATACCAGAAGATCTTTTTTTTTTTTAAATGGTTTGGGTTGCGTCAAAAAGTTTTTGATCTTAAAAAAAAATATAAACTGAAGAAATGGACACGTATTAGATAATGTAATCACGTGGTTCGTGTGATCTTGAGAAGACGTTAAAAGTTCAAATCAATAAAAAGAAAAGATCATGGAAACAAATCGAAACGGGTACGTTCTAATATAATTTGGGGTCCCCTTTTTAACCTAACTGGCCTTGCCTCTTTTTTTTCTTTTCTTTCTAACTACAACACTACACATATCATTGGGTTTGGACTTTGGACAGTAATAAAATAAATGTTTTTTTTTTAATTTGGTGAATGAATGAAAAAGACAAAAGAAACGTACCAAGAAAAATGGAGGCGTTGACTGGCGTAGATGTTTTGGGATGAATCTTAGAGAAGCAAAAGGGGACCACTCTGGACCGTCCGATGACGCACATGTATCGAGCCTGACCTAACATTGCCACCAAAAGTGATGTTAATATCCCAAAGCTTGCTCCTATCCCCACCACTTTCGTCACCCATTCCCAGCCGTTCGATCCTTTGAACGCCGCTGAAAACGGCGCCTCCGGATCTATCTGCACACACACACATCCCCCGCCGTTTTTCAGCTTTACACTCACACTACGTGCCGTCTTCATTTAAATAAATTAAAAAACAATTTAAAAAGTACGGACCAGATCGTATGGGAGAAGCATTGACATTGACACAGCCATGAGACAGTAGAGCACTGTGACGATCGCCACGGAGCCAGAGACACCGACGGGGATGTCTTTCACCGGATTCTTCACCTCTTCCGCCATGGTTGAAACGGCGTCGTATCCTATGTAGCTCAAGTAAACCATGGCGGCTCCGTTAAAAACACCCGCCGCACCGAACGGGAAAAACCCCGACGGATGCTCTGGATTCGCCGGTACGGATAAATTCTTGGAATCTCCTTTCAGAAACCCCATCACGATCACGAAGAGTACGAATGCGATGTGAAATGCAGTCATGATCATGTTCACCTTCGAGCTCTCCCTCGTACCGCAACAGATGATGACGGTGATTGCGATGACTACGACAACTGCCACCGGATCGATCTCGTTGAATCCTTTTGGTAGACCGGTGACGAAGAATCTCCACTTTGAAGTTGAGATCCCAAAAGCTGATCCTAAATAAGCCGTGAAGCTCCTCGAAACGGCGGCGTTTGAGAATACGTAGTCCAGTATTAGATTCGCTCCGGTGAAAAATGCTGGGAACTCACCTGAAACGTGGGGGAATGTAACAGAATCAGTTACGAATTTGAAATTTGAATTTTTTTTTTCAGAAATTGTAACAGATTGATCGGAGGAGGAGGAGAGTTGTGTGATTTTTGGCGGGAGAGAGTTAGAGACTAACCGAATGTGACACGGACGTAGCTGAAGGCGCCGCCGGCGACGGGGAGATGAACGGCGAATTCAGTGTAACAGAAAGCGGAGAGGAGAGCGCAGAGTCCGGCGATGGCGTAAGAGACGACGATCGAAGGACCGGCGTAGATTCGACTGGCACGTCCGGTGGTTACAAAAACACCGGCGCCGACCATCCCTCCGATTCCGAGTCCAATGAGATCATACCACCGGAGAGTACGGCGCATCTGTTCGCCGGAGACGGCACGGACGCGGCTCATCTCCTCGGATGACGTCGAGACGGAAACGGCACGGCGGGATAAGCGAGAAGGCGTCTCGGAAAGAGAGTTGAGGTAGACGCGGAGACTGGAGAAAGAAGAGTGACCGCCATCGCCATTGTTGTCTCTGCTTTGCACCTCCATATTTTGTTTTTCCACCGGCCAGATTCGGGTCGGGTCGGGTCGGATTGTGGAGGAGGAGAACTGAGAATTTATGTGAATTTGACAAGAGTTTGGTTTTTATAATAGAGATTAGGAAAAGTGAAAAAGAGAAGAATAGAAGGACAAAGACGTAATTATATTCACATTAATCACATAAGCATCATCAGCTTCAAAAGCTTACTACTTGTTGTATGTACAAAAGATGCTTTTCATCTCTTTGGTCCAATTAGATTTAATTTTTATACTAAGTAATTATGCTAATGCTTTAATTGATTCATATACTAAGTACTACAATTTAGTAAACTAGTTTAGTGGTATATAGTATGATTTTCACATTTAGCTAAGCTTGTTAACCCTTTTTGTTGACCACATAACCACTAAAAATGGTAGGTTAATAAATGCAATTAGACTAGTCTGGTGAGACTGAAATTTTTGTAGACTTACAATTTATAAATTTTGTGGTCAATGCTAAATGAGGGGATTAGTGCTAATTTAAATACCATAATAATAATTGTAGATACAGCTAACGATTGGTTGTTTTGAAACGTAACGACTCTCTGCTTCAGAGAAGCCTCTTCTTTTGGTTAGTTCCCGAGGTTACGAAACCGTCACGGACGTTAAAAAGAGAACAAACTAAATTAACGGTGTTTCGAAAAACTTCCGTATGTTTTAAGACACGGTAACGACGTTATCACTAACGGCTATGTGGGGTTTAAAGATTCACACGTGTGGCAATGAAGGTGACACGTGGGACGTTTGTTTTGTTTTGGTTTTCAATGGATAAGCACACGGGTTTTATAAAGAGAAACGTGACCCGAATTTGAGGATATAAGTTCTTTTCTTTTTAAAAAAAAAAAATAGTAGTATATATTTTTTCGAACAAAATTTAATTTTTAGTTACCATATAGTATGCATGAGTGGGTTGTATAGAAAAAAAAAAGGAGAGTTAATCTCTGTGATGAGGGCAATGCAACATATGTTTGTAACGATCTTGAGTTTCCTCCTTACCGAAAGTGGCATACGAAAACAATGACTCAACGCCTTTAGAGAAGATAATCTTTTTGTCAAAAGACTCCAATATTTGATTATGTTAAATTTTGGATATATAATGTTCTCACGTGATGAATGGCAGAATTTAATCCAAAACTATGACTTTGTTGGGTGGTCAATTTAATTAGGTCCAAGTCGATATAACATCTATAATGGTGTATATATATGATGTATAAGAAAAATGAACATGGTTATACAGACTGTACTCAATGTAAGCTTAATATCTAAGTAGGACTTGTCTACTAGACTATCACAACTAAAACTAAATCAGGTGAGAATATGAATGATTAGTATATGGTGTGTCTAATTTCTACCGCTCCCAATCGCACCCATACCTGGATAGTATGAACACATTGCATTATTGATCGCTATTTTCTTTCTTTATCGGACGCTCATTGCATTGAATTAACACACACTACCTTATCCAAACCAATAGTATGAAATATCTACTTCAATTATCACTCAAGAGAACTCTCCGAAGCCCATTTTGTTTTCACAATAAATATAATCAGATGAGTGTCACAACCGTTGACACATATTCGTATCAACCACACATACATAAATACATATATATAACTTAATTTCGATTAACAGATATTTATTAGGGTTTGTATGGTGACTCACCACCAATCACGTTTCACATTCTTGGTTTAATAAAAGAGTAGTGAAATTAATAATGAAATAAAAACAAAAAGATAATGTGGAGTGGTTTATACAGTGAGTGGGATGGTCAAATCTGATTTTAGATAAGATTCAAAACTCAGTTTTCCTCAATCCGACCACGTCTCACACACGCCCTGTATCAGACCTGCCCATCTCTGTTTACCTTATAATTAAATAAAGAATAATATACAAAACTAAATTAACTGAAATGGGGTTTCAAATGTATAAGCTGTATACATTTATAATTTTCTCCTCTATTTACATAAAATTATGTGGACGAAATACCAGAAATTCAAGAAGAGGCCTAATATATGAAAAAATTGTATCCAAAAAAGTATAAAAGTTTCCTAGAATTAGAAATGCCTGAATAAATATGTTATAACAAATGTTTATGAATGAGACTCCATAAATTTTAAAATATAAGATAAATTAAGTGAGCTAGGTTTAGTGTGGATCAGATCAGCCCACAAAATAATCATGTATCCTTGGATAAGCAATTAGCTTACCAGACAATGCACAAGTCCTTTCAAAGAATCTATCTAAAAGCCCATTCTTTTTCAAACAAAATCTAAAACGCCCATTTCATCTATTCATTAGAATTATCTTCCCTTGAATTTTTTATTTGGGCAACTAGCCCCTTCAAACTTGCAATAGTTACGTACGTTTTCGACGAAAGTATTATTACCGTTTGCTTCGGAAATTTACTTCACCAGTGTAACCTCTCTTCTACTTTCGAATTTATGTATCTTTTGTTCCTAGCACCACCCCAAATACTCTAGCTCCATTCGTTTATTTTTCTCTATATATTATTTTCCAAAATATTTTTGAAGATAATATCAAAACTAAACAGACAAAAATGCTTAAAATAGCAAGAACTTAGTAGACTTTACTTGGAAGGCCACGTGACGGCTAGATAAGAGGCCACGTCATCTAGACGCACCAGTCAGATGCCAAAAAGTATCCTTCGGAAACAATTGGCAGAAGACACGTGGCTTAATACTGGTGAGGAGGTCGGTCCAAGGCACCTTCGTCTCGACTCCGTAACGTATCCATCCACTTTAATTAGTGCATCCAATTAAATTAGTAAAAGTGTGTGTTGTATCCACGATCTGCCATCTCGGGTAATAGGTAAGAGGGCCTAGACCGGGCTTGTTTAATGGGCCGAAAGCATGTTATTCATCGGCCCATCAGGCCCGGAGAAAGAAAGATAGCGTGGAGACGTTTCATGCTGGTCAGCTCGCAGCTCGGGCCCAGTCAAAGATTCCTGCATTCAAGAGGATTAATTAGTCCGCGCAAATCGTGCCCTATTAATTGTACATTAATTGAGTAATTAATTGGTCGGTATAAATATGTAAGGGGGGTGTCACTTGTAAGGGATCCAATAATTTTTCCAGAAACAGCAATACAAATTCAAATTCTCAAACTCTTTCAATTTAGTTCGGAACTATTCTACGGCGATAAGCTCCTCCACATTTAAATCACTTCGGAAGGAGAAGCTCATTCTCAGTTCTCACATTTGGCGCTAGAAGGAGGGGAGTTATCGCCTGACTCTCGCTAGTTCCGACTTCTTACACAAGTTCATTCCGCAAAACCACCGCTATGGCAACCAGCTCTCCCAATCAGGTATCCTTGGAGGTGATCCAGAAGCTCCTACAGGACTTGTCCGAGAAGTCCGACCGTCAGCAAGCCGCCTCCGCCGCCCTTACTGAGCGTTTCGACAGTCTGGAGGGCCAGATCCCCGCTCGTTTGGACGAAGTCACGACGTCCGTAGTAGACCTCTCAGCCTCCCACCGCGCGTACGCCGATCGGGTCGATCTCCTATCCTCTGACCAAAACCCACGTCGACGTGCTTTGGATTTCTCCGGTGTGACTCCACCTTCCACTTCGCAAGGAGCAGCAACAAACGTCACTCCGGGAGATTCGTTCCCGCCTCAAACCAACACGCAAACGGCGCTACCGCTGGCCGGCGATGATCACACACCGGTTCAGCCCGGCGTCGTTCGACCTTCCGAGGTCCCAGTCCGTCTTCCTCTCCCTGTAGATGGAAACACTTCGGCTTCGGGGTATACTGTCAATCCCGAGATCTTCCGCATGCAGAGCGAAATTCAGGACATGCGGTCTGTGATGCATAGTGCAACCACCTCAGCTCCGGATATATTCCGAGTGATCGAGGAGTCGAGGCGAACTCCTTTTTTCGACCAAATAGCCCGAGTCCGCATCAAGGATACTAGCAAAATTAAATTCTCGAGCTACGAAGGAAAAGGAGATCCGACCAATCACCTCAAGACTTTCTTGCTGACAGCTAGCCGGGTGGACCTCGAGCCCCATGAAGCAGACGCTGGGTACTGCAAGCTGTTCGCAGAAACATTTAGTGGACCGGTACTGCTTTGGTTCGCATCCTTAGCAGCTGGCTCCATAACAAACTTTACCGAGCTGTCGACCTCGTTCGTCAAGCAGTATTCTAGCCTAATCGAAACTGCGGTGACGGATGCTCAGCTTTGGAACTTAAGCCAAAAGGCTGGAGAGTCCCTTCGGTCTTACATAACAAAGTTCAAGGAGATCCAGGTCAAAATTCCCGGACTCTCGGACTCCACAGCCCTGGCCGCGCTTAAGAACGGCCTCTGGCACGAATCTCGCTTCCGCGAAGAGCTGTCCGTGAATCGTTTCCCAACTATTCAGGACGCATTACACCGGGCTTCGAACTGGATAGTCGCAGAAGAAGACAAACTCGCCGCTGCGCAAAAACAAAACGCCCCGCCTGCAGGAAAACCACGCTTCGAAGCACCTGCCAAAAAGACTCCGCATACGACTCCGAAGTCCGGGCCGAGCACTTTCGCAGTCACCCAATCTCCCAAAAAGAATTCTCCAAAGAATTCACCATCCAAACCATCATTTTCACCGCGCTCCAAGAGCGGTGTACTCCCGAGTAACAAATGGGTCCGAGATGAGGACACGTACTGCGAGCTCCATAAAACCAACAGTCATTCTACTCGTGACTATAAGAAGCTGATGCATCTCCTCGCAGAAAAATATGTGGCGGGAGAAATGCCGAATGTCACAATTGAGGAATTGGAGCAAAAAGCGATTCCCGAATTGGACGAGGACGCTCCACCTTCAAAGAAACCAAAGCAGTCTGATGGAAGTGAAGCTCCCAAGAAAAGAATCGATGTGATAATGGGAGGATCGCGTCTGTTTCGGAACTCCATCACTGCGATCAAAGACCATCAGCGGAAGCTCACTAGCCCCCAGCCGAAGCGAGCTAAGTTGATAGCCAGTGATCTACCTGAAATTTCTTTCTCCGAGAAGGAAACTGAGGGGTTGGACACTCCGCACGATGACGCGCTCGTCATCTCGCTTGATGTAGCGAACCACGAAGTCTGCCGAATCCTAATTGATACTGGGAGTTCGGTAGACTTGATTTTCCTTGAGACGCTCACCAGAATGGGTATCGGGAAAGAGCACATCGCAGGACCGCCCTCACCCCTGGTCTCGTTCACTAGCGAGACGTCGATGTCTTTGGGCACGATCACATTACCAGTGTCCACTCAAGGAGTGGTTAAAATGGTGGAGTTCACGGTCTTCGACCGACCTGCGGCCTATAATGTTATTTTGGGAACTCCCTGGCTCTATCAGATGAAGGCGGTGGCCTCGACGTACCATCAGTGCGTCAAATTTCCGACCCCACAAGGAGTCCGGGAGGTTCTGGGAAGCCAAAGGACGGCCAGGAGCTGTTACCTCGCAAGTCACAAACTCCTGATCCAATAGCAACCACAGCTCGAGGTCCCGAAAAATCCAGTTCGGAAGCAGCTAAAAGGTGACCTCACTGAGTCCATTTTCATCAATGGCAAGTTCCCGGATCAAGAAATCAAGATCGGAGTGGGATTGGATAGCGAGCTCCGTGCCGCCCTGATAACCTTCCTGAAAGAAAGAATGGCCACCTTCGCGTGGTCCGTAGACGAGATGCCCGACATCAATCCAGAAGTTATTTCCCACGAGCTGAATGTGGACCCTACATTCCGACCTGTAAAGCAGAAGCGAAGGAAGTTGGGTCCTGAGCGAGCTGAAATCGTTAACAAAGAGGTTGAACGTTTGCTGAAGGTAGGACAGATACGCGAAGTAAAGTACCCTGAGTGGCTCGCAAATACAGTGGTAGTCAAAAAGAAGAACAGAAAGTCGCGAGTCTGCGTTGATTTCACCGACCTGAATAAGGCGTGCCCCAAAGACAGCTTTCCACTTCCGCATTTCGACCGGTTAGTTGAGTCCACTTCGGGTCACGAGCTGATGTCCTTCATGGATGCATTCTCTGGCTACAACCAAATCCTAATGAACCCGGACGACCAGGAGAAGACTGCATTCATTACGGACCGCGGGATCTATTGCTACAAGGTGATGCCTTTTGGGCTAAAAAATGCGGGAGCAACCTACCAAAGACTGGTGAACCGAATGTTCGAGCATCAACTCGGAAAAACCATGGAAGTTTACATCGATGACATGCTGGTGAAATCGATGGAAGCCAGTTCGCATCTCGCCGATCTGAAAGTCTGCTTCGACGTCCTGGATCAGTTCGGGATGAAGCTCAACCCCACGAAGTGCACCTTCGCAGTTCCATCAGGAGAATTTCTGGGGTATATCGTCACATAAAGAGGAATTGAAGCGAACCCGAGGCAAATTAATGCTTTCCTGTCTATGAGTTCTCCTAGGACCTTGCGCGAAGTGCAGCGCCTTAACGGACGGATCGCAGCTCTCAACCGCTTCATCTCTCGATCTACGGACAAATGCCTCCCTTTCTACCAGCTGTTACGAAAAGGGGGAAAAACTTTCTTGTGGGATGCGAAGTGTGAGGAGGCATTCGCCCAACTCAAAGCTTATCTATCTGAACCGCCGGTCTTGGCGAAGCCTGAGTTCGGAGAGCCACTCTTTCTTTACGTAGCTGTATCGGATAGTGCGGTCAGTGGAGTTTTGGTTCGCGAAGAAAGGGGGGAGCAGCGACCAATTTTCTATATCAGCAAGTCATTCACCGGAGCGGAGTCGAGGTATCCAATGATGGAAAAATTGGCCCTAGCAGTAGTCACTTCGGCAAGGAAACTGCGGCCTTACTTCCAGTCCNCCATACAATCATAATCCTGACGACGCAGCCGCTTCAGACGGTATTACATAGTCCGAGCCAATCCGGACGGCTGGCTAAATGGTCTGTTGAGTTGAGCGAATATGACATCGAGTTCCGGACTCGAACTTGTGCGAAGTCACAAGTGCTGGCCGATTTCTTGATCGAACTCCCACTAGCCTCCTCGGCTAGCGACACTGTCNATCGAAACTCCATGGACGTTGTATGTTGATGGAGCTTCTTCCAAGTCGGGGGCAGGAATTGGGGTCCGCCTCACTTCTCCTACAGGCGAAGTGATCGAGCAATCGTTTCGCTTGGCTTTCAGTGCGTCCAACAACGAAGCCGAGTACGAATCTTTCCTTGCCGGCTTACGCCTCGCAGTGGGGATTGGTGTCCGAAAACNCTGTAAAGCAGAAGCGAAGGAAGTTGGGTCCTGAGCGAGCTGAAATCGTTAACAAAGAGGTTGAACGTTTGCTNTGATTCGCAGCTGGTCACCAACCAGTTTTTGGGGGAGTACGAAATAAAGGATGGCCGTATGGAGGCTTATTTGTCCACAGCTCGGGAATTAGTCGCCAAGTTCGAGGAGTTCGAAATCACTAAGATCCCACGAAGTGAGAACTCCGCTACGGACGCTTTTGCATCTCTGGCATCCACTTCGGATCCTGCGACGACAAGGATCATTCCCGTCGAAGTCATCCAGTTTCCAAGCATCCGGCTGGAGAGCACACACGTCGTGACCCGCGCAATGAAAAAACAGTTGGCCGCTGAGGAAGCAACTCGTAAGACGGCTGCGGACTCTTTACCCTCGGAGGATCCGGACCCTGTCTTGCCTACTCCAATGGAAGTTCACCCACCTGTAGCCGAGCTCGACGCGAATTCAACTCCGGCATCATCGAGCTCACCAGCTGACAATCAAGCTGTTATCCCACATGTCACTTCGAGCGGCACGAATTCTAACAGCTGGGGGGCAGAGGACTGGCGGAGCCCGATCTGGGCTTACCTGGAGAAAGGGGAACTCCCAGCCGACAAATGGGCAGCTAGGAAACTCAAGGTCATCAGTGCGTGGTACTGCGTTCACAACGGAATACTTCTACGCCGAAGTGTAGCTGGTCCTTATCTAACTTGCGTGGCTGGTAGAGAGCCCGCGATGCTAATGCGAGCTGTTCACGATGGTCCCAATGGGAATCATTCCGCAGGTCGGACTCTTGCTTTCAAAATCAAACGGCAAGGTTATTTCTGGCCTACCATGATCACGGACTGCGAAAAATATTCTCGAACTTGTGAGAAGTGTCAGAAGCATGCCCCGTCAATTCATCAACCTACTGAGCTCCTGTCTTCGGTGTCCGCACCATACCCATTCATGAGGTGGTCTATGGATATCATCGGTCCATTACATCGAGGACCAGGAGGAGTCCAGTACGTGCTCGCTCTTACCGACTATTTCTCCAAGTGGGTAGAAGCGGCAGCCTATGCGAAAGTAACAAGTGACGAAGTGGAACAGTTCGTGCTTAAAAGTATAATCT
>NC_025704.1:1863731-1866361 GCF_000633955.1 Camelina sativa | reverse complement strand
TTCATGAGGTGGTCTATGGATATCATCGGTCCATTACATCGAGGACCAGGAGGAGTCCAGTACGTGCTCGCTCTTACCGACTATTTCTCCAAGTGGGTAGAAGCGGCAGCCTATGCGAAAGTAACAAGTGACGAAGTGGAACAGTTCGTGCTTAAAAGTATAATCTACCGCTACGGTGTCCCATGTGAAATCATTACCGACAATGGCCCACAGTTCATCTCCTCGAAGTTCGAAGAATTCTGCGCGAAGTGGAAAATTCGACTCAATAAGTCAACTCCTCGTTACCCGCAAGGTAATGGGCAAGCCGAGGCAATGAATAAGGTCATACTTGCCAACTTGAAGAAACGGCTCGATGCTCGTAAGGGGCGCTGGCCGGACGAACTTCAGGGCGTCCTCTGGGCGATCCGAACAACATCTCGGTGGGCCACTAATGAGACACCTTTCTCCCTGGTTTACGGAGTTGATGCCGTAGTTCCAGCCGATATAGAAGTGCTCGGAGTCCGTACCTCGTTGAACCCACTCCGAGCAGAGGAAAATGAGGAGTTCCTACAGGATACTCTTGATACAATTAACGAGCGTCGGGACCAGGCGTTAGTCCGGATCCAGAATTACCAGAACGCGGTGGCTCGGTACTATAACTCTAAAATCCGAGGCAGACCCTTGGCAGTGGGCGACCTCGTCCTCCGGAAAGTCCATGAGAATACCGAGGAGCTAAATGCAGGGAAGCTGGGAATCAATTGGGAAGGACCATACAGAATTACTCGCGAAGTCCGAAATGGAGTTTATCAGCTCGAGGATTCAGAGGGAAAACCAGTCCCGAGGTCGTGGAATTCTCTACACCTTAAACTTTTCTACAGTTAATGTCTTTGTATCGAACTACGATTTGGCTTGATCCCGATAAGGGTACGTAGGCAGCCCACTTCGGGTCCAGCTATCCATATTAATAAAACATAAAGTTTTCTTAAAATTTTTTTATTAATAATCGCAAATATAAAACAAAAAGCCGAAGTCTAACTTCGCATCTATCATTTAAAGCCGAAATTTAATTTCGCATCTATCATTTAAAGCCGAGGTCTAACTTCGCAAACCTAAACCGAAGTCTCACTTCGTATTTAACTTTACTTTAAAGTTAATGTTGCGGAAATTTAACGAAGTCCTCACTTCGTACTCCGTTTTACTTATTAAAGTCGAAATTTAGTTTCGCAAAATTCTTACTTAAGCCGAAGTCCTCACTTCGCACTCGGCTTTACTTATTAAAGTTGGGGTGTCATCTTTTCGAACTGTTTAACCGAAGTTCTTACTTCGTGATCACTTCCGCTCTTATCATCTTTCCGAACAAAGATTGTGGATATGAAGTTCGCATTTAGCATGACAAAAACAATAATTTGCAAAAAAAACAAAACGGAGTGGTCACTTCGACCAAAACACTCCGGAGCAAGTCTAAAAACAAATACTACAAAACAGGGGGGGCAACTCGTGCCAAGACAACCCCAGAATAGGAACTATTGATTTGGAAGGACAGGATCAGACGCCGCCTCGGAAAGGGCAAACCCCATCTCCGCTAGCTCCCCTTCCGACATGGTGGTCGCCAGATAGTCGTCCATCCCCTGGTTCGAGAGTTGCCCGAGGTTAGTGCCGGACTCGTCGATTGTGACGTTAAGCGGGTGCTTGTTGCATAAGAGATCGGGCGTATCCGCCAAAAGGTTTGAGAATGCAGCGAGGTCGAGTTCACGGGGAGTTACCTTTGAAACCTTCTCGTCAGCTTCCTCTTCGTCAGTTTTCAGGAGTCCGAGCTCGGCCTCCATATCTTGGATCTCGCCCCTAGAGATCTCTTCAACCAGCATCCGGTTAGCCCTGATCTCGGTAGCTCGGATCTGAAGCGGGGCTAGTTTCTCCCTCTCTTCGAAGGTGACCTTCACCTCCTCGACCAGAGGACGGAGAGTCCGCCTCATTGCCTGCCTCTCCTCCCTTCGTACCGTCTCAATCTCGCAGCTGTTGCCAGCCTCGAGTAGCTGATTGCAGAGCTCGATCTCGTGCAACCTACTCCTTGCTGCCTTCGCATCCTCTGCGGCCTCGTAGTAAAGGTCCCCCGCCTTCTTTAGCTTGTCTCGGAGGTCCTCGTTGGCAATTCCGAGGTCAAGCACCTGTACCTCGGCTCTCTTCATCCGAGCCCGGATTTGTTCGGCTTTCTCCACAGTAGCAGCATTCTCGGCCTCTAATCTGGCATACTCCTTCACCTGGGCTTCCAGGTCAGCAATCTTTTCCCGGAGAAGGCTCACCTCGGAAGATGAAGGAGATGCAAACAGCTGATCTTCATAAGACGCCACCGAGGAGTTGAACTCGATCATTAGCTGGGAAGTCACAGTTCGTTAAAAACGGTGAAGGTGGTAAATAAAAAAAACTGAGAAAGCATNAAAAGCTGAGGAAGCATGTGTAACTAACCTCCCCAATCTTGTCCGCGAAGCGGAAGAAGTTCGCACGGTTGAGTTCGGACATGTCCGCAAACGCCGGAACCCGAACTCCTGGCCGGGTGTAACTCCTCATCAGATCGGCTGGGGACGCAGGGGGAACTGAAATGGACGAATGACGTCAGTCTATTTGGTCCCCGAGACCCAGCAAGCAAAAAAAAA
>NC_025704.1:1782501-1863171 GCF_000633955.1 Camelina sativa | reverse complement strand
CCGTGGACTCTCTGATCCTCTCGCAGGAGAAAGAGTCCCAAGCGATCTGTCCCTGGCTACAGAACCTCGAAAAGAACTCCGCAAACGTAGGGCAAAGCAATCCGCATTCGAAGTGGTCTGAAAAGGAAACAGTTAAAAGTGAGACTAAGAAACAAAATTACACTCGAGCTGGACCTAGTAGGAAACGCTAGTCTACCAATTTTCGAGGTCCACTTCGAAACGAACGAGCTCGTGCGATGGCCGAAAGTGAGCTCGTTGACCGGGAAGAAGAAATAAGATTTCCTCCATTTCTCGTCTTTCTCAGGCAGGTCGTCGAAGACCTTCAGTCCGGAGAGCGGGCTCACGTAGAGTGTACCCTTAGTGCGACCCGTCTTCACGGTGTATACCTGGAGGAAGTCCGCCAGTGATAGCTGGTAATTGAATTCTTCCCCCAGGGTTTGCAAGCACATAATGGTCCGAACGAAGTTCGGGCACATTTGGGGGAGAGCGAAGCCCAGTTCGAACATCATCTTAACAATGAGTTCGGGAAGGGGAAACGACAGACCACACGCGGAGAAGAAAATCTCGAACGCGCAGCAGTATCCCGGAGGAGGGTTCTCCAGGGACTCATGGGATTCCGGGAATCTGAGTTCAATCTCAGACGAAATCCCGGTGGAGCCTCTAACCTCAGCCAGGTTCGCCGCCGAGAGAATTGACGGCGGATGAGGGCCAAAAGTGCCTGGAATCAGGGGTTTTTTGGGTTTACCAGACGAGGATTTCGGAGGAGACATTCTTTTCTGGGAAATTAGTGAAGAACGAAGGAAGAGCAAAGGTTTTTTCCGATGAAAGTAGAGAGATTTACGGGAGAAAAAAGAGAAAATCTAAGAGCATAAAAACATAAACACGATTGAGGATTAAGGGTGAGAGAGAAGTCGAGAGTTACCTTTATACACGGCAACAGAAAGCAATGATTGCCTGGGGAAGTGAAAGGTCTCGCACCGTTTCTTTTCTCTCTTATAACCAACACGCCACCTAGTGGGCCCCGAGGCTTGTTCTGGAAGGCAAATCCCATCATTACCTCGATCAAATCGTGGAGATATGGGGAAATATTCGGTTTCCCGAAATTGATCGCTTGAAGGTCAAAAGTCCCCCGAACTGTTCAGCTCGGGAGACTTGGGGGGCAACTGTTGTACCCACGATCTGCCATCTCGGGTAATAGGCAAGAGGGCCTAGGCCGGGCTTGTTTAATGGGCCAAAAGCATGTTATTCATCGGCCCATCAGGCCCGGAGAAAGAAAGATAGCGTGGAGACGTTTCATGCTGGTCAGCTCGCAGCTCGGACCCGGTCAAAGATTCCTGCATTCAAGAGGATTAATTAGTCCGTGCAAATCGTGCCCTATTAATTGTACATTAATTGAGTAATTAATTGGTCGGTATAAATATGTAAGGGGGGTGTCACTTGTAAGGGATCCAATAATTTTTCCAGAAACAGCAATACAAATTCAAATTCTCAAACTCTTTCAATTTAGTTCGGAACTGTTCTACAGCGATAAACTCCTCCGCATTTAAATCACTTCGGAAGGAGAAGCTCATTCTCAGTTCTCATAGTGTGTTAAACCTTTCTTTTTCTTTTAAACAAGTAAACTGCGTGTGAAGAAGAAACAAGTACAGCTAAAGTACTAAAATATTAGTTGAAGTTCCATTGTTTTCTTTAGTTAATTTGTTGAAGGTCGTTGAGAATATATATAGTTTAAAAAAAGTACAAGGGAGATCTACGGATAAGATAAGACAAACTCGAGTGTTATATCTTATCATAATAATACGTATAAAAAATCAAACAGTTACAAACAAACAGTTGTTAATGTAACAAGAAAATACTTCTATCCATTTTACAATCCATGCTAGTAAAATTATTAAATACTAGTATAATTAGGTACTAACCCGTGGAAAATCACGGGCTAAATTTTTTTGATGAAAAATTATAATAAATTATTTTGTTATTTTGTTATTATGTTATTTATAATGATTTGTGATAAAAATTCAGTTTGCTTATATTATAATTTTTTATTTTAAAAATATTTATTAAAAACCTGTCAATAAAATATTTGTATGTGCCATATAATAAATAAAATTATTTAAACATTTGTCAATTAAAGGCAATTCTTGTTATAGTTGTGAAGTAGGTAAAAAAATATAACTAATATGTAAAAAAGAGCAATTACATATAGCTAGCGAATATTATGAAAAACTTTTTTGAAAACAACATTATTGTTTTTTTCGCTCGTTTTCCTTTCTTGTCTATAAAAATTTTAACCTATGGTAAATTTTTTTTTGATAAAGTTTATAATTGTAGTTTTTATTTAATTAGATTTTTAAAATCTTAGCTGTTAATTTTTTATATACAAATTAGTTTTATTCTAATAGATTTTATCTTCTTTTCTACAATTAATTTTATTTAATGTGTCCCTGATTTTCTTTTTTAATTAATTATATTTATTTCATTAATTAATTAATCTAAAATAAGTTTTTCTTATGGCAATTGAAAGTAATTTTTTACATATTTTAATGCTAGTTTCATATTTGTACTTCTCAATTAATATAGTAGGATTACAATCCAAACTTTATTTTTTTAATTTAAGTATAAACTTCGTTTAAACAAGGCATGAAAGTGCTATAAATATTGAATAGCATTCTGAATTAATGATGAACTAATTTAAGTAAACTCGTTTAAACAAGGCATAAAAGTGATATAAATATTAAATACTCCCTCTGTATCATAATAGATGATTTTCTAAAAAAAAAAATTGTATCACAAAGATTGATTTTCTGTATTTTTTTACTAATTAATGCTAAGAAATTGTAGTTTTCAAGAATCATTGATTGAGAATTTAATTTTTAATGAATTACTATTGGTTGATAGTTATGAAAATATATTTTTATAAATAAAAATGTATTTATACCTAAACATTCAATGTTTTTCTTAATTTCTGTGAAACTCCTAAAACATCATCTATTTTGATACAGAGGGAGTATTAAATATTAAATATATTTGCAGTGCAAACTTTTGACAAAAATTAATTTAAGTAAACTCGTTTAAACAAGGCATGAAAGTGTTTAAACAAGGCATGAAAGTGCTATGGATATTGAATAGCATTCTGAATTAATGATGGACGTGAGTTTTGGAGCTTTTAATGAATGGTCACCACTACACTTCGGACTTGGGATTAAAAACAGTTGAGAATTTGATTTTGACTTAATGATCCAACTGTCAAAAACATTATAGTCAAACTTTGCGGTACAGAATTTCACATCAAACGTTTGAACAATCACTTTTTTTTTTTTTTTTTCATCACGAGAAGATGAAAATAACTTTTTACTAGTAAGTATGACTAAAAAATTATAAGGGAAATCACAGGGATAACCATAACTATTACGAAAGTGAAGTTAGGGGTTGTAGTACAAAAATAGTGACAAGGAGATGTAGACAGTACTGTGTGATTGAATCGAGAATGTGATTGAATCGAGAATGTGAATCCTAAAGACAAGTCTTTCTAGATTGATTGCTTTTTTCGTATTTTTAGGCGGTTAGTTGTTTTTTTTCCCTTCAATATCTACGTGTTCCAATATTATTGGAAAAATTAAGTGGCATTTGCTTATTATAAAAAAGAAATGAAAAAAATAACTGTAACAAACTCGAAGCAAAAATTCAGTAAGTCAGGTCAGGTGTAACCCTAAAATTAAAAAAAATTAAAATTAAAAAGAGAAAAAAAAGAGAGAGAGAGACAAAAGAAGACATCCCAATTGCAGAAGAAACCGTGTTGAAGTTGGTCTCTGAGCTGCTTCTTCCTTCCTTATATTTCATTTTTAATTTTCCAGCTCTTCTTTTATAAAAATCCTTCACACACCCAAAAAAAAAAAAGGAACAGAATCCGTATAAATTCTCCAACCGGTTCTTCCAACAAATTTCAGGTTCTTGTTTTTGTAAAAAATCATCACATCAACAGAGCGGTTATATATAATATGGCGTCGAGTCAGTGGACAAGGTCGGAGGATAAGATGTTTGAGCAAGCTTTGGTTCTTTTCCCTGAAGGATCTCCTAATCGGTGGGAGAGAATCGCTGATCAGCTTCACAAATCTGCTGGTGAAGTTAAGGAGCATTACGAGGCTTTGGTTCATGATGTCTTTGAGATTGATGCTGGTCGTGTTGATGTCCCTGATTACATGGATGACTCCGCCGCCGCCTCGGCTGGTTGGGACTCTGCTGGTCAGATCTCTTTCGGCTCTAAACATGCTGATAGTGAACGGAAAAGAGGAACTCCTTGGACTGAGAACGAACACAAGTATGTCTTTTTTGTTTTTATCAATCAATTTTTGAAAAAATTAGGGTTTTGAGAATTTAGGAATTCAATTTGCTAAATTTAGGTGATTGATTACATTTAATCTTATGGTGCAGATTGTTTCTGATTGGATTAAAGAGATATGGTAAGGGAGATTGGAGAAGCATCTCGAGGAACGTTGTGGTTACGAGGACGCCGACGCAAGTCGCGAGTCACGCACAGAAGTATTTTCTGAGACAGAACTCGGTTAAGAAGGAGAGGAAAAGGTCGAGCATACATGACATCACGACGGTTGACACTAACTTGGCTATGCCTGGGTCTAACATGGACTGGACTGGACAGCACGGGAGTCCTGTTCAGGCACCGCAGCAGCAACAGATTATGTCTGAGTTTGGTCAGCAATTGACTACTCCTGGTCATTTTGAGGATTTCGGTTTTCGGATGTGAAGTTAAAGGGGAAAGAAGAAATTGTGATGGGGGTTTAGTTTTTAATAGGGGGTTTTACTCATTTTATGTGAATAGGAAAGAAGAAGAACATAGGATTGGGTAATTTTCTTTATACAGATGATCATGATGCTGAAAGAATAAAAATTATGTATAGGGGAAGCTTTTTGTAAACACAGATATGTTTGGTATTTTGAATCAATGCATATGGTTGGTTTCTTCAGTTATTATTATAAAACTTGATTTCTTAGAACACACAAACAAACATACATCAGCAAGGTTGAAATCTCTGTACAAGTACATAATCTCATACACAAGAGAGGACAAAGGTCAAAAGGCATTATTATTTTTCGCTACCGCTTGCCTTATGACCGGATTCTGCATACTGCAAGTGATGAACTCATGGCTTGCTTCCCTCAGGTTTCTGCACAAGAGAGTGAAAGCAAACAAATCAATGAACAGGTTCATTTGCTGTGTTCAGCTAGATTTTCGTTTATTGTGAAATTAAAACCAAAATCAGGTCTAGAAATCCCCTTCTGACTACAAGACATGTCGTAAAACTGAAGACTTGATTTGAAAAGTACCGATGGTAGTTGATGGTATGAAAGTTTACCTTGTCTGCACTTCCTTTCTCATTAGCTGACTTCTGTTGCTCGAGTTTTTTCTTCCTCTCCTGTATCTCCTTCTCCATTTTCTACAACAAAAAGGGTCGAATTCTTAAATAATTGAGTTTTGAATTAGAAGAGAAATAGCTTCATAATCAAGACTACCCCCCCAAATAAAATACATCAACATCAATAGTCACGGCCAATTCTTCTTAGGCTGAGTAATGCAAGTGGAGTAGTCTATCCCTATAGATGCAAGTAAGTCTATCACTCTTAACTATGAGCTCAACCTCAAACCAAAAAGGAACAAAACAACCTATAGAGATTAGAGATTGCTAAAAAAAATGTCAACAACACACACAGTTCTTCTCCTTTCTTCAACAAAGATCACAGCAACATAACTTCAATTCTTTCCCTCTGTATGAACTAATGCGCCTTGAAAAACTAATCCATCTATAGATCAATAACCACGACTGTGCAATTCAATAGACAACAATTGGATCCAATTGTATGATAAGAATAAGCATCGTTCGGATCTTAGCAGTCTTTTCTCATAAACTTAAAAAAAATCAGTGCTTAACGCCATTTCCCAATAAGTAACAGAAACAAACTCTGATAGCATCTATATACAGAGATCATGATTCATGAGATGGAAAAGGTCGAAGGTGAAGAAGAAGAACCTGGATGTACATGCTCTCTTTCGCGCGTTCCTCTTCGCTGAGCACACGACCTGTGTCGTCGCTGAAGCAACGAATCGCTGTTCCTCGAGTCGATTCCACCGAGCGCGATCCTCCAATCTGACTCTCCCCCAAGGATCGAGCCAACCTAAGCTTTGTGATCGCAGAGCGAGCCGCCGACATTTTGCTAATCCGTGTGAAGATTTCTCGAAATCGTTACTTTTTTTTTTGGTAGAAAATGTCTTTAGAGTGAAACGAGGCAGTTGGGCAGATAGATTGCCAGATTCGGAGTAGCCGGGTTCAGTCCGGGTCCGGGACGGGCATAGAGGTTACACGGCCCAATAGCCCAATAGTAACCAAATAACTTATTATTTGGTTTAATGGGCCAATAAGCTACGGCATTCTCCAGGCTCATCTTCGAGATTCTTTTTTTTTAAGAACTCTTTCCTTTTTTGAGTCAACGAACAACAATCTCAGGCCAATAATTGCAATACAGCATCTGTTTTACATTAGGATGTTAAATTGGTTTATAAAATATCTGCAAACAAGTCGGATTGGCTTGGAGGAGAAAAGAATAGTTTAAAAAGAGAAAGATATTTGGTAGAAGTTTGAACGTCAGCAACCAAATTTATGCGTCTAAATTCGTCTCACTAATACATTATTTTATAGTAACAATTTGCAAGTTTTTAATTAATTACTTGTAGAAACCATATTAGGAAAAAAATAAAAATAAAAGCTTTTAGTTGATGTACAGGTGGAGCATCTCGGTAGTGACGTCACACATCAGCAGATTCAGCACACCATCATCTCTTTGTTAACACAAAACGCCAATTTTATCGCCATCTTTTATAGATTTCGGTGCTCTCTCTTCTCTCTCTCTCTGACTTCGGAGGAGAAAGAAAAAGAAAAAAAAAGAAGGAAAAAAAATTCTTGTTTCAAACTTCAATGGCGTTCTCGAGTTCTATCGTCTTCTCTGTAACTCATTCATCTTCTTCGTTAGCTTCGCGTCCTTCTTCTGTGATCAGCAAGCAGATTCCGTTTCCCGCTCAAATTGCTTCTCCAGATCTATCATCTGCTTTGTTCGATGATCGTCGCAAGTTCGTCGGAGGTGTAATGTCTCTCTTGACAAAGAGGTTAGTTACTGCGTATTTCATATATATCGTTTCTCTCAGATCTTTCCGTTAAGTTTACTAGAGATTCGCAGTGTTCTTTGCTCACTCTGATAACTCGATTTTAGTAATCTTTGCTTGGTTGATTCTACTATAATCGTTGCTCTGTATGTGCTCGAACGATTTGGTAAACGGAACTTATACTAGATTCTCGTTCGGAGTAGTTGGATTTGTAGTTATGATTCTTGAACAGATTAGATTAAATTTCGATTAACAGATTAGAGTTCTTTACGGTATGCGATACATGTTTCTCTATGAACTGATTGCAAATTCTTGTTTGTATGAGTTATCTGAGGTTGTTGATCCGTGCTTGTTTGTTTTGATATGCAGTATAAGAAACCGTGTATATGCGTCGATTAACAGCATTGATGCCACTACTCCATCTTATCCGGTCAGTAACTTTGCCTCAGTCTTTTTTTTGTTTCATCGCTATTAAACTATTGATGTTTCTTGGATCTATACATCTGGCTACCAAGGACTTACATGTATACACACGCAGAAGCTCAGCAACTAAATGTGGAGAGTATACGGATATGTGTTGATGATATGTATACTATTTGATATTGTGAATTTGATTTTCTCATGTTTTAATAGGGAAAAGGGTCTCTCCGTATGAGTTTTGTGTTGACGTGTGCTTTGAGATGACATTTGCTGGAAAATTTGATCGCAGAAATCAGAAGATGATGACGATGTCGTTCCAATGCCAATGGTTATGATAGACCAGGATGCTGACCCTGAAGCTACCATTGTACAACTCAGTTTTGGAAATCGTCTTGGGGCTCTCATTGACACTGTGAGCGGTTCTATTTCCTGTTTTGGTTTTATGTTCTATCTTTATCTATGTGACAATTGCTTTAGCTATTCTTGATCTACTGGAGCATTTTTAATATCAGTATCAGATTATCACCGAATTTTGTAGAAACTTGCCTTGTTCTCGGCTTATAGATCATTGTTGTGTTTGGCAGATGAGGTCGCTGAAAGACTTGGGATTGGATGTTGTCAAAGGAACTGTCTCAACTGAAGGATCTGTTAAGCAGACCAAATTTTCTATAACAAAACTGTAAGAAGGGTTCTTCTTTATCTCTTTGCTTTAGATGATTTTCTATCACTTAATGACCTCTCGCTTGTTCAATAGGATGCACAAGTTTGTCAGGATCCACTTTGTGTTTATCGTTATGAGATTCCCTTAAAAATTTAGTATCAAATTATGCTAGTATAGGATTCTGCAGTTGTCCTCTGAAGTTCATGATTGACTTTGGGATATACTATTCCTCTGAAGGATTCTCTTAAAATAGATATTTAGCTGGAGACAAGTGAATCTGATCAAATATTGGTGCTGTGTGCAATTATCATCTTCAGCTACCTGTATCCAGTTATCAAAGTTGCCTGAATTGACTCTCTTTTTGATCAGAGACACTGGTCGGAAAGTGGAAGATCCTGACTTGTTGGAACAAATCCGATTAACGATCATCAACAATCTCTTGAAATACCATCCGGTCTGCTTCAGTTTTCTTTATCTCTTTACCTTAATCACCATAACATCCAAAGAGGCCTGCATGCAGCTGTTGTATATTTTGTTCAACATTGCCTTTTGTTTGTTTTGCAGGAATGTAGTGAGCAACTTGCTATGGGTGAGACCTTTGGAATAAAGGCTCCAGAAAAGAAGGTAATGTTTACTCTGCTTGTTGGATGATGCTTATGTGTCCTGTAATTTATACATAACTATATTCTTATGGCTAAATAAGATGTAAGATGTGTGCAGTAGTATTTAAAGAACTTTATTTTTCTGATGCCTAAATTCTGTTTTTGATTCATTTGGTGACAGATTGATGTCGATATTGCGACACACATTCATGTGAAAGAAGACGGACCAAAGAGGAGGTATGTATTCACTATACAGTACATCACAATATGTCACATTTCAAAGTAGCCCTGAAGAGATAGTTTACATGATCCTCATCGTTTTCCTGTTTTCTCTAGCCTGCTTGTTATAGAGACAGCAGACAGGCCAGGTCTTGTAGTAGAGATGATCAAAGTAATGGCTGATATCAACATAGACGTGGAATCCGCAGAGATAGACACAGAAGTACTCAAAACTCTTAAAACCTCCATATGTACATAGAGTGTGTGATTCCATTCTATAATAGTAACGTTTACATTGTCTCTCTCAGGGATTGGTTGCGAAGGACAAGTTTCACGTTAGCTACCAAGGGCAAGCACTGAACAGATCTTTGTCACAGGTGTGTTTTTTTGTTTCTGGTACTTTGTACTTTAAACCTTAAAAAGAGAAGAGGTATAAAAAGAATCAATTTCTCTCCTGCAGGTTTTGGTGAACTGTCTGCGTTACTTCCTGAGAAGGCCTGAAACTGACATTGACAGCTATTAATAAGCTTTTGTTTGCTCCAAACAGAAACTGATCTTTCTCCTTTATCTGTGCGATCTATCAAGTCTTGTGTTTTGAATATGATGTGGAAACTCTTAATACTATACTGAACCATTGGGGCTAAAGAATAAAGATGGTTTGGTTCTTCTTTCACTGAGCTATATAAGCTGTTCCTTTTGGTACACTACAGATAATGGTTTCAATATCCTGAGATCTCTGAACATCGACATCTACTAATAATAAGCTTTTGCTGGCACCAAACAAAAAAACTCAAGTTTTTCAATCATAGGTTTTATAGACAATTTATGAAAAGAATTTGTTTAAAATGAATGGAAAATTAATTGTTTAGAATCAATAATAGGTTGTAAGGAAAAGAGTTTCTCATCAAAATGACCATTTCCTGGAAAGTATTACTACAAATGTAGATTACAATCTTTCACTGAAAGAGCACATGGAGAATTTAAGACAAACGGTAAAGGAGGAAAGAAGATAGCAACGAGACTCTTGAGTGCGTTAACGGAATATATACAAAATTTGCTACAGATTAGCAATTAATTCTTATAATACAGCATGCTTCTAAAAGCTCAGAGAGAGAATCAAAGAACTTACTCGTCGAGCCAATCCAGGCTGAAAGACTTTTCAGCGGCTTCAACACGAAGTCCTGGAACCGCCTTCTCGACCTCTTCCCACATCGACAAAGCATCGCTATCGCATATAACATGGCGTAGAGAACTCAGTGAAACAGCAGAGCTCGGTATGCTCAATAAGCTGCAGTCTCTCATGTCAATCTTCTCAAGTGTCCTTACCTTCCCTATCTCTTCCGGAAGAGAATATAGGCTGACACATTGAGAGATGTCAACGTACTTAAGTCTTGGCAGCTCACAGATTTCTACTGGCAGAGATTTCAGCTCCGGGCAAGCATATAGCCTCAGAAGTTGGAGGGCTTTTAGCTTACTAAGGTGCTTTGGCAACTCCTTGATGCGGGGACAATTTGTTATGCTGATGGAGTTGAGTGAAGTGATTCCACAGATGGTGGAAGGTAGTTCTACAAGATCACCACAATGATCTATTGTGAGATCAGACAGTTTTGGGAAGATTTGGGCAATGTCTACTTGAGTCTGAACAAAACTATTGTTGAGCTTGCACAGGATGAGAGACAGCTTGTGGAGGTTTTTCAAGGGAACCGTACTGCTAAAGAGTTCAGGGACATGAACCCTCTCAAGCCAAAGACTCCTTAGATTGGCCATATTGGTAAAGATGGAGAAGTCATGTAGACGCGCAGAAGACATACCGTTGTTGATAATCACGAGCGCCCTAAGCCTGCCCATCCTAGCAATGAAAGGAGGCAATACATACTTTTCAGAGGAAAAGTTTAATATCAACACTTCAGCCTTAGGGAGTTCCATGTCAAACCAATCCATCTCAGTCATTTCTTCTGTAAAGTAAGAACAGAAGTCCATATCAATACTTCATGTTTTCTAGTGACAAACCGAAATAATTTATTAGAAGATCGTTGTGTAACGGATTCTTACCTGTGTGAATGGAAACTACCCGGGCATTGTAGGGCTCATCATTGCTCCTCTCCCATTCTCTGGGAAGCCCTGACTCTCTTTTTGGCATCAGTAACCGCTCTCGTCTATTCACTATCCCACGATTGCTTAGACGAAGTGCTACATCTCTTAGCACATCGTGCTGCGTGACAAATATGTCATAGTAGCTGGTGTACATAGCGCCAAACCTGCAAAATTAGTAAAGACGATCAAAACATAGAACCGTAGAAAAGGCTACAAGAAAAGAGATCATAAAGAGTTCTATAGCAATAATACCTTGGATCTTTCACGAGAGTAAGAAGATTCCTGTTTGCTAAATCAACAACAACAGCAAAAGCACTTGTGTCCTCGAGATCATGCAACTCGACCAACACGTTTATGAGAACATCAAGAGGGATCTTCTTGTCTTCAGGGAAAGCACCGAGTTCCAAGAAACAGTCTCTGGTTTTAAGGTCGAGATTTTCTAGACTTGCTTCTATTTGAGCAAACACTCTACTCTCATGAGTTTCATCAGCAGGTTCACCCTTAGATAACCTCGTCACTGCACCTTCCCAATATTTTTCAGATTGGTTTTTCAATGAAGCACCAACAACTTTCAGAGACAAAGGTAGACCTTTACACTCCCCAACAACCTACCAAATAGAGTCAATATATGAGTAATCCAAAGTAGAAAAAATACTACTACTAGGCATGTAGTCAGACCCATTACCTGCTGGACCAAACTTTTGCTGAATCCTGGAGGGACTGATTTCTGGTTGAAAGCAGATAGACAGAACAGAGACAATGCTTCATCTTTATTTAGTAACTCTACATCATAGGTGGCTCTAGTACCCGCGAGTTTAGACCTTGAGACCACAAGAGTTGAAGTTCCAGGAATATTAAACATCAGCTGGTCCAGAGATTCCCTTGTCCAAACATCATCAAGGATCACTAACTTCCTTGTTTGACCAGTCGATTCCGGATGAGCAACACCAGAGCCAGCATCATAGCCAGTCAAAAATCCCCAAATAAGCGATCTCAGCTCCTCAACATTTGGAGATTGTGATACAATCAGAAACAAAACCATGTTCCCAAAGTGGCCTGTAAAAGCAGCAAACAAGCACCTTTTAGTTTAGTGTCCAATATCAAGAACTCAACTCATCTACTCAACAACAATTCACTTGAGATTACATAATCGAACATACATATGGAAATATGACATCAAGCAAACACCACAAACTAATACTGCAATAGAGGTTACTAAAACAGAGACATGATAATCTTATTTACCTCGAATCTCCTCGTCCCGCTCAATCTCTCTAGCAAGAGTGGTTTTCCCAGAACCACTCATCCCTGAGATGCCAACAAGTCGTGCTTCATCACTAGATCTAAACAACAACTCCTTCACCTTCCTCTTTCCCAATTCCAACCCTGCTCCCAAATTTTGGAAACCACCATCATCATCATCAGTCACCACCGTAGCGTCGGCCATCTTAAACACCTCACGCATAGATTCACTTCCCCTGATCTTCATAGAACCAAGCTTCTCATGCAAGCTATCGCAATTCCTATCAATACGATCCAAACGCACCTCAGCATCGGCACGAAGGTGATGAACGTCAGCGAGAATATGAAGAGGCAAGCCCTGGATGAATCTGGAGATCTTCTTCTGGAGATCCTCCATCTTCTTGACATGGTAAATCTGTCTCACCATGTTCCAACGGTGACATTTAAGAACCTTATCGGTTAGCTTCTTGCACTTGACTAAAGTCTCCGAGAACATACGCAACTGAACCTGACGATGCTCACTGACCTCCACGCCGCTGTAGAGGATCTCCGTTATGGTTGGTTGAACGTCTTGGATCATGGTTGCGAGGCTTTTAGCGATGCTTCTACACCTGAAGGCTTTGTCAGATACAGCGAAGAGCTGCTTCACGAGCTCTGTTACAACTTCGCCACCGAGAAGTTCCGCCATGTCTAGGCCAATTGAGAGAGAGAGATGAGTGGAGAAGCAATAAGCAAAGAAGCGTAGTGAAGTAAGTAAAAGAGACAACGTTGGTACCACAACCACCCACTACTCATCAATGAAGCTTCGTAGGAACTTGCCTTTTTAAGTCTCCGGAGACTTTGCACAATAGAGAATGACTTTGTAAGCAAAAGAGGAAGAAGAAGCCAAAACTACGCCACGTCATCATCTCAATTTCCACATTCAATTATTAATTAATGGATTATCCTGTTCTTTTTTTTTTTTTGATATTTATTACTTTGTTGCGTTAAAACGGTGAAAAGGTAAAAGTAAAATAAAATAATTAACCGCGCCGGTGGAAAGGGGTAAAAAAGGCAGAGTAAAGAGATTAGAGACGACGGGACCTCATCTTCAGAATCCGGGAGGCAGTTTTTTAATGGCGGCCACCGTAGCTCGTCTTCCACTAACCCATTCACTTCCCTCCAAATTCAATCCTTCTTTTGTCTTGCCTTCATCTCTCTCTTTTCCTACTTATATCCATCGCTCTCCCTTTCTTCGCTCCTTCTCCTCCGTCTCTCCAATCCTCTGCTCTTCCCAAAGTGATTCGAGATCGTTTGGGAGTGATTCTAATGGTTCTATTGTCGGGGATCTTCTGGATTATCTCAATGAGTCCTGGACGCAGTTTCACGCCACTGGTAAATTTGTAATCCAGTTCAAAGTTCGTTTCTTTTTGGTATTCAAGTGAAGTGACGGCTCTGATTGATCTTTTTTTCTTTTCTTTTTGGCTTGCAGCTGAGGCAAAGAGACAGCTTTTGGATGCTGGGTTTGATCTTCTCAGTGAAAACGAGGATTGGAAGCTGAAACCTGGTGGCCGTTACTTCTTTACACGAAACATGTCCTGTTTGGTTGCTTTTGCTGTCGGGAAAGAGTGAGTTTTTCGATTCATCTTCATTAGTAGAGTAGTGAATCCTGGAACTAGGTCATGCGTCAATAGTTTGATGGGTTCTTCTTCACACAAAAAAATCCTTTTTTTTTGCTTTTTAGATTCCTTATTTGTTGGGTTCAGGAAACCTATATCTGTTTCTCACTTTGTAGGTATGTTTCTGGTAATGGTTTTCATGCCATAGCTGCTCACACCGATAGCCCGTGTCTTAAACTTAAGCCGAAGTCTGCTTCATCCAAGTCTGGTTATCTGATGGTGAATGTTCAGACTTATGGAGGTGGTTTGTGGCACACATGGTTTGATCGAGACTTGAGTGTTGCCGGGAGAGCAATTGTGAGAGCTAGTGATGGCTCGTTTGTTCACAGGCTTGTTAAAGTGAAAAGGCCATTACTTAGAGTGCCTACTTTGGCCATTCATCTTGATCGGTAAACTTCTTTTACGGGGTTTTTTTTTTTCTAGTTGAGTTTTAGAGTTAATTCATTTGCTATCAAGTGGAAGTATACTAGTTTTGAAGCTCTCTTATACTGTGTTTTTTTTGTTATTCTTGTATTGTTTAGCACAGTGAATAGTGAAGGATTTAAACCAAATTTGGAGACCCAGCTTGTTCCACTACTGGCAACGAAACCAGATGAATCCTCAGCTGAGTTGAAGGAAAAAAATGTATCTTCTTCCTCCAAAGATGCGCATCATCCATTACTCATGCAGGTATGACATAATTAGGTTAGTCACAAGATTCATTCCTCTGCATTGTTTCTTAACGTGCACCGTGTTTCTAAGATATTAGATCATGAGAATAGAAATGAGAAATTTAAAGTTTACTGTTGCTAAATTTTTCTATAAATACCAGCATTTTGAGTTCATCATTATCAATTTCTCTGAATTTCTGATGTTGGTGGTAACTGTAAAATCCGCAAATATCTCAAAGCTTCCTGATCTTGTTGCAGATTTTGTCAGATGACCTGGATTGTAAGGTTGAGGATATAGTGAGTCTTGAGTTAAATATCTGTGACACCCAACCTAGCTGCCTGGGAGGAGCAAACAATGAATTCATATTCTCCGGAAGACTAGATAATCTTGCATCAAGTTTCTGTGCTTTGAGAGCTCTCATTGATTCATGTGAATCATCTGAAAGCCTTTCCACTGAACATGATATCCGGATGATAGCTTTATTTGACAACGAGGAGGTACCTTTTTCCTATAAGATATTGATACTTATTAGGTTGCTTCAAATCGAGGAACTTATTAGCAGCACTTTTGTCCTGAAATTGGTTGAATAAAAGAGGACTTGCATTTAACCTTCCATAACCTTTTTTCAAACGTCTGAGCCTTTTTTGTATAAATTCATCTTGAAAGTGTTTTGTTTCAATAGGTAGGTTCAGATTCATGTCAAGGTGCAGGGGCGCCCACTATGTTTCAAGCAATGAGACGGATTGTGAGTTCCTTAGGCAATAATCAGGCCACTGAGTGTACATTTGACCGTGCTATCCGGAAATCTTTTCTTGGTAAACACTTTCTACTTTTCCAGTTATTTATTTGTATGTAGTCTCTTGGATTTTTGTAAGGCAGTGGTAAAAAGTTTTGTATGTTTTTCTCTCTCTTAGTTACTGAAACTTGTGTATGTGTTCTTGTGGTTGCAGTGTCTGCAGACATGGCGCATGGAGTGCACCCCAACTTTGCAGACAAACATGAAGAGAACCACCGTCCTCAACTACACAAGGGTCTGGTTATCAAACATAACGCAAATCAACGCTATGCAACCAGTGGAATCACTTCTTTTCTTTTCAAAGAAGTAGCAAAACTCCATGATCTTCCAATTCAGGTTTGGTGTTCTTCTTAATGTTAAGTCCCGATAGTATGTATAGAACATTTAGAGAAAAATTTACGGTTCTGTCTTCATCAGCCTTCTGTT
Source organism: Camelina sativa (assembly GCF_000633955.1). Taxonomy (NCBI): domain Eukaryota; kingdom Viridiplantae; phylum Streptophyta; class Magnoliopsida; order Brassicales; family Brassicaceae; genus Camelina; species Camelina sativa. The sequence goes on along the minus strand of NC_025704.1, from coordinate 1,847,231 downwards.
CAGATGTTGAAAGCGATTTGTCTGCGGTTCTTAGGATTTACACATAATAGATCTTCTAAGCAACCCATATTTGAGAATAGTATACAGCCAATTAAACTTTTGCTACTTCTGCAGGAGTTTGTGGTGAGAAATGATATGGGATGTGGCTCAACAATAGGGCCTATATTGGCTTCAGGAGTTGGGATTCGAACCGTTGATTGTGGCATACCTCAGCTTTCTATGCATAGGTATGCCAATTTTTAACAACTCTTTCTCATGTTTCCAAATCAGATTACGTTAGACTCAGCTTCTGGTTTTTGGAACATGTTACTTGTGATACAGTGTGAGAGAAATTTGTGGAACAGACGATATAGACATTGCGTACAGACATTTCAAGGCGTTTTATCAATCTTTCTCAAGCGTAGACAGGAAGCTCGTTGTTGATGATTAACTTCTCCGGATATTAATCTCTTGGCAACAAATTCGTGTGCTATATATGACGCTTTGTCCAGGCTCCAAGATCTTAAGACATGGTGAGAATGTTAAGCTAGTTGCTTCTGTCCAGCCTCACAACAAGTACAGAACCTGAATTTGAATAGAGAAGGGAGAGAAATGTGTCTGTATTTTCGGTAAATCTCTTTAGCAAAACTGCACAAGTTATTTTCGGTAATTTTGTCACTATTTATTCGGTTTCTTGATTGTCTTGTTTTAGAAACATATATAAACCGAAATTGGAAAATAATCTTCTAGGTTAGATTCCGGTTTGAAACTTGACAGATAAACTTAGTTTTAAACCTTTTAATTTTCTCACCAACAGAAACGCTTTACAAATAAAATAAAGAGTAACAAAGCAAAGGATATATTCTTATGTAAGATCAATATTCAAAGAAAAGGATATAAAAACATCAAAGATTGTATGTTACCGTTATGCCTTGCATATACCTACGGACAACGACATATCTATATATCCTCCTATTACATCTAGTTGTAAATTGTTTATTTTCTATATATTTGTTAGGGTTGGTCTAATTAAGAAAAATATAATATGTCAATGAGTTCTAATTACTTAGATGCAACTTTGAAGGAAACATTTCGGAGGAGCCCTTTCAAATTCGCTAATACAAAGGTTCCTCATGCTGGCCTAGGCGACAGTAGTATCTCCCCTATAAAAGAAGTTCCTGAAGAAGAAGTTCTAAATGATCCCGTCAATATCCAGATTCCGTTCATCGAATCAGCTCTCTCCGCATCTCGGCTTCGCGGTAAGAATTCTCATACCATTCTCAATTTCGAACGTCAGGGTACTAGGGTATATTATTTACATTGTATATTTAGATAACCTTTAGGTGATCATATACATAGCACTGAATTATTAGCATAGCCTGATCTTGTTGTTTATGTAGGAAGGAATACGAACGTATATTATGAGTATATACAATTAAGTCAAGGAATAAGCCAAGGTCGTGTAGAAGTGGTGAAGGACTTCTTGAACGGTCATCCGGACGCAGTGGACGAATGGATAAACCTTTACGAGACACCATTGTTAAAGGCTTGCGCCTGTGGGAAACCCGAGATTGTTAAAGAGCTTTTGCGTCGTATGACACCTGAACAGATGCTTCCCAAGATGAGCCAAAACGCTTCGTACCACACGCCTCTCACTGTCGTTGCGGTTAGTGGAAACATGGAGATTGCTGAAGCTTTAGTTGCTAAGAACCCTAAGCTGCTAGAGATTCCTGGAATCAATGGGCAGATTCCAGTTGTGGTGGCGGTTGAGAACACGCAGATGGAGATGGCTCGCTATCTTTACACCAGAACTCCGGTTCAAGTTTTACTTGAAGATGATGGATATCACGCTTCCTTGCTCTTTCTTAATGCAATCTTCTATAAAATGCTCGGTAAGCTGTTTCTTGGATCTCAAGCAACCCACGTTTTAGGCGGTTTGATGATGGTTTCTTGATTTGTTTTTCTTCATACAATTAGACATCGCGTTGGATCTGTTCAACATGAGCAGACGCTTAGCCGTCACAAAACACTTGCAAATCGAGTCGATCCCCATCATTGTCTTGGCTTCAAAGCCAGATCTTTTTCCCGGTGGCTGCTATCTCGGACCATTGACACGTTTCATCTACTCTTGTCTGTACTAATCTATAAAACCTCATCGTTACAAAGATCAATCATTTTTTTTATTCTCCTTTGATCCAACTCATCTGTCCTTCTCTCACTTGCTAGGGATACAAGTAAAGCTGCCAACTCTTCCAGAGCCTTCTCGTTCAAACAAAGATCATCAGAGTAAGTTACTTCCCTAAACATCAGCTTCATCTAAAGTCTCTATATTCCTCTGAAGTAAGTGAGAGAATTTCAAACTTTTTTTGCTAGATACTCTGATGAGGAAACTGCTCAAAGTCCTCTCCAAATGGACCGGTAAGTATTAAGTTATCGTCAGCTCAGCAAATGGACCGATAAGTATCTAGGTTTTCAATAAAATTCACATGAAATTGAAATCTTGATTGACTGATGTTTTCAGGAATAGATGAAGTGTACCGACTTAAGGTCATGCATCTACAAGCCAAGAAGCTTCTACGGGGAATATCCGAAGAAACATTGGCCTTGGGATTGAAGGAACGTTCCGAGACAGTGGATGAGGCTTTACTCTTTGCAGTAAGGTATGGGAATGTGGATTTCTTGGTGGAGATGATAAAGAACAACTCTGAGCTTCTATGGTCCACGAGAACAAGCTCAAGCAGTACTCTGTTTCTCTTGGCCGTCGAGTTCAGACAAGAGAAGGTGTTTAGTCTCCTTTACGGTCTGGACGACAGGAAGTACTTGTTGCTCGCCGACAAGGACTGTGACGGCAATGGTGTGCTTCATCTCGCCGGCTTTCCTTCTCCTCCTTCCAAGCTCTCTACTGTCGTTGGCGCACCTTTGCAGATGCAACGCGAGTTACAATGGTTCAAGGTTTGCCCTGTTTCTCTCATATCCAAAACAGAGGAAAACAGAGTTCTAAAAAAAATCTAGCCTTTACAATGTAGGAAGTGGAGAGAATCGCACCGGAGATCGAGAAGGAGAGAGTAAACACAGAAGAGCAAACACCGATCGAAATATTCACAAAGGAGCATCAGTCACTGCGAGAAGAAGCCGAGAAATGGATGAAAGATACGGCTATGTCTTGCAGCTTAGTCGCGGCTCTCATCGTAACGGTCACCTTCGCGGCGGTCTTCACCGTCCCTGGTGGCACTGACGAAAATACAAAAGGTAAACCCTTCCACCTACATGACCGGCATTTCATTACCTTCGTGGTCTCCGATTTGATCTCCTGCTTCGCCTCTTGCACCTCCGTCCTCATCTTCCTCGGGATACTCACCGCAAGATACTCCTTCGACGATTTCTTGGTCTCGCTTCCGACAAAGATGATTGCCGGACTTTCGATACTGTTCGTCTCTATCGCAGCGATGCTTATGGCGTTCTCGTCGGCGCTATTCACGATGATGGATAAAGAGAAATGGATCGTTGCTCCGACGATCCTTTTGGCTTGTTCACCGGCGCTACTGTTTGTTCTGCTTCAGTATCCTCTCCTCAAGGAGATGATTTTCTCGACCTACGGCAAAGGAATCTTCGACAGAAACATGAAATGTTGGGCCTAACTTAAGACATTGATGGGCCTGAGTTAAAACATTTATGGGCCTAACTTAAAACATTGACCGGTCCACCAAAGATTATGGCATATATATGATATATGATACATATTAATGTGTGTATAGCGAAATTAGAGTTTTGGATATTCCGATTAGAGACTTCCAATGATATAGAGAGAACATGAATCCAACATATTCATGCTTGTCGTGGTCATCAGGTATCCGAGGATATTCAACCTCTAATACGGCCTAGAAAATCCCCTAACTTTAAAAACTAAAAATCAAATACATTACAAATATGTAAGGTCGATACAAATACAGTTATATCAAAATATTTTCTAAATTATGAAATTAAAGTTTCAATAGAGTTATTGCTGTATCATTACTATAGTTCTATCACTAGGTTATAAAGCAAAAAATAAGTAAAATATAAGTAAAAAATAAGCAAAATATAAGAAATATATAATTAAGATCATATATCCACCAAAGTAATTAAAAGTTCTCTCAAGTTGTTTGAGAAACTCTTTTGAAAGACTCTCATAATTAAATATTATTCTTTATTTTGTGTTTAATTGTTTCTTTTCTAAATAAAAGAGATTATGGTGATAGATTGTCACTATTTATAACGACAGACCCATGTGAAGAGCAAGGAGGTCATCTGATCTTAGTTAAATATTTAAAATTAAATTTGTAGTCTTGTTTCAAATGAATTTTTTGGCACAAATTGGTTAAAGTTTATTGATCCCTTCAAATCCATCCTGTTTCTTTTAATTTTTTAAAAAATTCTAGTCGTTTTACACTGTTTAATTTTTATTTTAATGATAACAACAGAAAACCCTTATAATTTATATAAAAAACATTAAATAACATTAATATTTTAGATAATGTTAAAAATTTTAGTTAATATTTTGACCCCCTCAACAAAATTTCTAGGTCCGCCAATTTTGCACATGCTCTATGTGCATCGATGGTCTCTCACCAAATAGTAACCAATAATAATTAAATTATATATATATATATATATATATATTTTATAGAAGAACCTTTATTTCTGTCTAACGTACAATCTTTCAAAATAAATTAATTAGTAACCAAGCAAAGGATATATTCTCATGTAAGATCAATCAAAGAATAAGATAGTAAACCCCACAGATTGTATGCTATTTTTATAATATCTTTGGGGTTTTTTCTATTTAATATTTTATTAAGGTTGGTCCAAGAAATTTTATTACATCATGAGTTCTAATCAATTAGGCCAAGCTGTGGAGGAAACAGTTGAGAGGAGACCTTTCAAATTCTCTAAAACAAAGTTTTTTCATGGTATCCTAGAAGTCAGTTCCGAAGACAGTTCTTCACCTATAAAAGAAGTTCCAGAGAAAGAAGCTCCAAGTGATCAATTCAATCTTCAGATTCCGACTGCATCTCAGCTTCACGGTAATTAATTGAGAGTTCTCGTATTTTTTTGTTGGCAAATCAATCGCCTATAATAGCAATTTACAAGAAGACAGATCAAGGTCTCAGTTTCAAACTTAGAGCTATTAGGTTATTCACATTGTACTTAAGATGATTTTCTATAAAGTGAATATAGTGCGGGATTCGCTTAGCATAATAATCTGTAGATGCAGATAGATTTATTATGTGTCCTTGTAGTTGATGTAGGGAGGGTTACGAACGAATACTATGAGTATATACAATTAAATCAAGGAATAAGCCAAGGTCGTGTAGAAGCCGTGAAAGACTTCTTGAACCGTTGGCCGGACGCAGTGGACAAATTTATAAACCCTTACGAGACGCCATTGTTAAAGGCTTGCGCATATGGAAACCCCGAGATTGTTAAATTGCTTCTGCGTCGTATGACACCTGAACAAATGCTTCCCAAGATGAGCCAAAGCGCTTTTTACAACACGCCTCTTACTATCGTTGCTGTTAGTGGAAACATGGAGATTGCTGAAGCCTTAGTCGCCAAGAACCCTAAACTGCTAGAGATTCCTGGAAACAACGGAGAGATTCCGGTTGTGGTTGCGGTTGAGAACACGCAGATGGAGATGGCTCGCTATCTTTACAACAGAACTCCGGTTGAGGTGTTACTTGACAAAGACGGGTTTCACGGTATCTTGCTACTTCTCAATGCCATCTACTATAAAAAGCTCGGTAAGCGGTTACTTGATCTTCAAGCAAACCATGTTTTAGGGTGTTTTGATGATCATTTCTTGATTTGTTCATACAATTAGACATGGCCTTGGATCTGTTCAACAAAAGCAGACGCTTAGCCGTCACAAAACACTTGCAAATCGATTCGGTTCCCATCATTGTCTTGGCTTCAAAGCCAGATATTTTCCCCGGTGGCTGCCATCTCGGACCATTGAAACGCTTCATCTACTCTTGTCCGTACTAGTATAAGACCTTTTCTTTGCAACGATCAATCATATTGTCCCACTCTTTTGATCCAATTTGTTGTTATCTCACTTGCTAGGTATACAAGTAAAGCAGCCACCTTTTCCAAAGCCTTCTCGTTCTAACAAAGGTCATCAGAGTAAGTTCTTTTGTTAATCTAAAGTAACTTGAAATCTATGTAAGTTTAAGGGGCCTAATCAAATGAGCACGACCTGTCACGATAAGGTTTAGAAGATTTTCAAATTCTTCTTTCCCTGTGTCGGGGTTTTTAAAACCTTTATATAAGGATCGAAAGGCTTAAAGGTTTGTAAATGTAATTATCAGATAAATTCACAACATCTTCCGTATTCATAACTTCATAAAGTCTCTATAATTTATTTCTCTGAAGAACGTGAGAAAAGTTTCAACTTTTTATGGGTTTTTTATTTGTTAATTCCAGCAGATACCCTAATGGGGAAACTGCTCAAATGTCTCTCCAAATGGACCGGTAAGTATTAGGTTTTCGTTTGCAAATACGGTTATTGGATAGGATTCACATGAAACTTAAATCTGAGTCGAGTAATGTTCCAGGGATAGATGAACTGTACCGACTTAAGGTCACGCATCTACAAGCCAAGAAACTTTTACGTGGAATATCAGAAGAAACATTGGCCTTGGGCTTGAAGGAACGTTCTGAGTCAGTGGATGAGGCTTTACTCTTTGCAGTAAGATATGGGAATGTGGATTTCTTGGTGGAGATGATCAAGAACAACTCCGAGCTTCTATGGTCCACGGGAACTAGTACTCTGTTTAACACTGCCGTCGAGGTAAGACAAGAGAAGGTGTATAGTCTCCTCTACGGTCTGGGCGACAGGAAGTACTTGTTTCTCGCCGACAAGAACAGTGACGGGAATAGTGTGCTTCATCTCGCTGGCTATCCTCCTCCTAATTACAAGCTCGCTACGGTCGTTAGCGCAACGTTGCAGATGCAAAGTGAGTTACAATGGTTTAAGGTTCGCTTTCTTTCTCTCGTGTATAAATTTTATGGAGTTCGCACATAACCAGAACAGATGTCTTTAAAAAATATAGTTTTGATAATTAATGTAGGAGATGGAGAGAATCGTGCCGGCGATCGAAAAGGAAAGAGTAAACACAGAAGATCTAACACCGATAGAGATATTCAGAAAGGAGCACGAAGCAATGCGACTAGAAGCTGAGAAGTGGATGAAAGATACGGCTATGTCTTGCAGCTTTGTAGCGGCTCTCATCGTCACGGTCACCTTCGCGGCAATATTCACCGTCCCGGGAGGCACGGACGACAATTCACGCGGTAAACCCTTTCACCTACATAAACCAAAATTCGTCATATTCATCGTCTCCGATCTGATCTCCTGCTTCGCCTCATGCACCTCCGTCCTCATCTTCCTCGGGATACTCACCGCGAGATACGCCTTCGACGATTTCTTGTTCTCTCTGCCTGCGAAAATGATCGCTGGACTTTCGACATTGTTTGTCTCGATAGCGGCGATGCTTGTGGCATTCTCGTCGTCCCTATTCACGATCTTTAACGTCCCTTGGATCGTTGCTCCGACGATCTTCCTCGCTTGTTTCCCGGCGCTGTTGTTTGTTCGGATTCAGTATCCTCTCCTCAAGGAGCTCATCTTCTCCACTTACGGCAAAAAAATCTTCGACCGAAAGATGAAATCTTTGTTTTAACATAAAGTATGTGTGTTTGCTTAAAGTGTACGTGTTTTAAATCATTTTTTATGGGTCAATTTGAAAAATAAATTAAACCCCTCACGAAACGAGAAAATGCTATTGTGCGAGAGTTCACTTTTCCTTTCTTTCCCATTCTTCCTAATATAGTAATATATATCGATCAAAGAGTGGATTCTCGACAAAATCGATCGACACATATGAGTATTAGGGTTTGTCGACGTTTATGATCGAGTTTCAAAAATAATTACAACGATGGTTAAGTCTGTGATAACTAACAAATATGTAATGAGCAACAAAAAAATCTGCCGTCAAGAACACCTTATGTGCATTACGTTTTTACAATTTCGTTTTTCAAAAAAATGCAAACGGCAACAAATATTATGGAAGACTAGGTTAAACTCGCGCTATGTCGCGGGATACTTTTTGTAACTACTTTCAGAGATATCGAATTATTAAAATTTTTTTTTTTGAAATTGGATTAATTGTAAAACTATGGTTTATCCAATAGTAAACTATAAAAATGCACTAATAAAATAAAAATAAAGAAATCTCAATTTAGTATGATTTATAAATGTTTACTTTTAAATCGAGTAGACTTAATTATATAAATAGCCTAACTAACTCTAATGTATGTTCTTTTTTACTTTTCTTTACTTTTGGTGAGAGATACATTAGTGTAGTTTGAATTTGTGGTGTTTGTTTTTGTATTTTATACAAATTTAACAACATAATTATTATATAGTATTTTTACTGTTATAAAAGTTATTATTTGTAAAAGTACATTAACATATTTTTACTTTAGTCTCGTTTTGTGTATTATTTAATATTATTAGAGACATTTATAAAAATACCATCTTTTTGTTACCCTTTTGCAAAAATAACTCTTGTTGTCTATTTTTAATAATACATTTTTCAATATACAAAATGACTAAATTCTAAACTCTAAATTCCAAATATTAAATCCTACCCTTTAAAACTATATTCTAAAGTAAAATAGAGAATCCAAACCTAAAAATACAAATCAATTTAACACATTGTAATTATGCATAAAAAGACAAAAATGAAATTGACCAAAAAATGATATTTTTGAAAAATGGTATATGTATTACTAACAATCTCTCATATTATTAGCATAGCGATTAGGTTAATTTTCAAAGTAATTTTCAAGTTACTGATTTTAAACTATAATATAAAACCTTCAATTTTGGAACTTATATATTGTTCAATTTATCATTAGTTGGTGTTCTTATATATAAAATCACTATCAACACTAATCTCAAACTTTATTTTATTTACTTGTTGTAGGAGATATATTAGTGTACCTTGATTTTATGGTGTATTATATTTGTAGTTTATACAAATTTAATCACATAATTTTTATATTTTTTTTTGGTTCTTAGAGAAGTTATTTATATCCTTCTTTTTGTTCTTTTTTAAGAATCTAATTGTTTTGTTATGTTTTTAAGAATCTAATTGGTTTTGTGTTATTCGTGGTTATTCTTAATTTATATTCTATTTGTATTATATTATTATTTTCTTTGTATTATATTTATATTTTACTAATATGATTTGATTGCTTTTATTATTATACTTGGTTAATATTAGTATATTTTTAAAAGTTGTAAATGATTTATTAATTTATTTTAAATATAAGCTATAATTTTAAACCTTTGTTTTTAAAAATTATTGATAGACATACAATAATTAATATACTTGTTTGATATTATTATATTTTTGAAAGTTGTAAATAATTTATTAATTTAGTTTAAATTTAGGCTATAAATTTAAATATTTGTTATTGAAAATTATTGATGATGTTTATTATTTTATATAATTTAATTGGTTACATAATTTAAATGATGTGTTAGTTTCAAATAATCTGGAAAAGCTGATTTGGAACAAAAAATAATTATTATTGGCTGAGAGATATGACATGTATTAATGAAATGTTTTCATTGGTAAACAAATAAGCTGATGTGTCATCTTCATATTCCACCAAAATGCTGATGTGTAAGCACTGGAGAGAAACATATTGTGTTTTTATTGTATTGATTATGGTCATTCTGATGCATTTTCGCTTTTAAATTTTTGGATTTATTATTATTGTTTAAAAAAGTAGATTATTATCTTCATATAGAATCTTTATTTTTAACAGACAAGCTTTCCAAACTCCCAAATTAATAATGAGTAACCAAGAAAAGCATATATTCTTATATAAGATCAATCAAAGAATAATTCGATAGAAAAACATCAAAGATAGTATGCATGTAACCGTTATGCCTTGCATATACGTCCGAACAACAACATATACTTTGCATTTTTTTATATATATCCTATTACCTTTAGTTGTCTTGTCTATTTTCTATATATTTGTTAAGGTTGGACTAATAAAATATAATATATATGGCAATGAGTTCTTATAACATACACGCAACTTTGAAGGAAACACTTCGGAGGAGTCCTTTCAAATTCGCTAATACAAAGGCTCCTCATGCTGACCTAGGCGACAGTATCTCTTCTACAAAAAAAGTTCCTAAACAAGAAGTTCCAAGTGATCCCGTCAATAACCAGATTCCGTTAAGCGAATCAGCTCTTTCCACATCTCGGCTTCTCGGTATGAATTCGTTATTCTTACACCATCTCAAATAATCAATTTGCCTATAAGCAAGTTACAAAGGATAGATCAAAGTCTAAATTTCGAAGGTCAGGCTACTAGGGTATATACATTGTATCTTAAGATAATCATTAGGTGAATAAAGCACCGGATACTGAATTATTCGCATAGCGTGATCTTGTTGTTGATGTAGGAAAGAATACGAACCTATATTATGAGTATATACAATTAAGTAAAGGAATAAGCCAAGGTCGTGTACAAGTGGTGAGGGACTTCTTGAACGGTCATCCGGACGCAGTGGACGCATGGATAAACCTTTACGAGACACCATTGCTAAAGGCTTGCGCTTGTGGGAAGCCCGAGATTGTTAAAGAGCTTTTGCGTCGTATGACACCAGAACAGATGCTTCCCAAGATGAGCCAAAACGCTTCGTACCACACGCCTCTCACTGTCATTGCGGTTAGTGGAAACATGGAGATTGCTGAAGCCTTAGTCGCCAAGAACCCTAAGCTTCTAGAGATTCCTGGAATTAATGGACAGATTCCGGTTGTGGTTGCGGTTGAGAACACGCAGATGGAGATGGCTCGCTATCTTTACACCAGAACTCCGGTTCAGGTGTTACTTGACGATGATGGATATCACGGTTCCTTGCTCTTTCTTAATGCCATCTTCTATAAAACGCTCGGTAAGCGGTTTCGTGGACTTCAAGCAACCCATGTTTTAGGCTGTTTTGATGATGATTTCTTGATTTTGTTTTTTCTTCATACAATTAGACATCGCGTTGGATCTGTTCAACATGAGCAGACGCTTAGCCGTCACAAAACACTCGCAAATCGAGTCGATTCCCATCATTGTCTTGGCTTCAAAGCCAGATCTTTTTCCTGGTGACTGCTATTTGGGACCATTGACACGTTTCATCTACTCTTGTCTGTACTAATCTGAGACCTCTTCATTACAAAGATCAATCATTTTGTTATTCTCCTTTGATTCAACTCATCTTTCCTTCTCTCACTTGCTAGGGATACAAGTAAAGCTGCCAACTCTTCCATTTCCTTCTAGTACAAACAAAGATCATCAGAGTAAGTTCTTCCGTATACATAAGCTTCATGAAAAGTCTCTATATTCCTTTAAAGAAAGTGAGAAAAGTTTCGATTTTTTCCCAGATACTCTGATGGGGAAACTGCTAAAATATCTTTCCAAATGGACCGGTACGTATTAGGTTTTCATCAGCAAATGGACCGATAAGTATATATGAGGTAATTCGATAGGATTCACATGAATATATAAATTTGAGTCGAGTGATGTTTTCAGGAATAGATGAAGTGTACCAACTTAAGGTCATGCATCTACAAGCCAAGAAGCTTCTACAAGGAATGTCAGAAGAAACATTAGCCTTGGGCTCGAAGGAACGTTCTGAGACCGTGGATGAGGCTTTACTATTTGCAGTAAGGTATGGGAATGTGGAATTCTTGGTGGAGATGATCAAGAACAACTCCGAGCTTCTATGGTCCACGAGAACAAGCTCGAGCAGTACTCTGTTTCTCTTGGCCGTCGAGTTCAGACAAGAGAAGGTGTTTAGTCTCCTCTACGGTCTGGACGACAGGAAGTACTTGCTGCTCGCCGACAAGGACTGTGACGGCAATGGTATCCTTCATCTCGCCGGCTTTCCTTCTCCTCCTTCCAAGCTCTCTAGTGTCGTTTGCCCACCTTTGCAGATGCAACGCGAGTTACAATGGTTCAAGGTTTGCTCTGTTTCTCTTATGCATATATAGCCAAAACAGAGAAAAAACAGAGGAAACCTAAAAATAAATCTGGACATGATGATGCAGGAAGTGGAGAGAATCGCACCGGCGATTGAGAAGGAGAGAGTAAACACAGAAGAGCAAACACCGATCGAGATATTCACAAAGGAACACCAAGGATTGCGAGAAGAAGCCGAGAAATGGATGAAAGACACGGCGACGTCATGCAACGTAGTCGCGGCTTTCATCGTCACGGTGACTTTGGCGGCTCTTATCGTCACGGTCATTTTCGCGGCAGTCTTCACCGTCTCTGGAGGCAACGACGACAATTCAGTCTCAGTAGGTAGCCCCTTTCACCTACATAAACAACAGTTCATCATATTCATCGTCTCCGATTTGATATCTTGCTTCGCCGCTTGCACCTCCGTACCCATATTCCTCGGGATACTCACCGCGAGATACTCCTTCGACGATTTCTTGGTCTCGCTTCCGACAAAGATGATCGCGGGACTTTCGATACTGTTCGTTTCGATCGCGGCGATGCTTATTGCATTCTCGTCGGTGCTGTTCACGATGATGGATAAAGAGAATTGGATCGTTGCTCCGACGATCCTTTGCACTTGTTCACCGGCGCTACTGTTTGTTCTGCTTCAGTATCCTCTCCTCAAGGAGATGATCTTCTCAACCTACGGCAAAGGAATCTTCGACAAAAACATGAATTGTTGGGCCTAAATTAAGACACTGATGGGCCTGACTCGAATTCGCTAACAAAATAGTAAACAATTCTTTTCTTCTTTTGTGGTTCCGCATAAAAATAAATAATGTTTTTCTTGAAAATAAAAAAAACTCTTGAACCGGTCCACCAAAGATTATGGCATATATGAAACATCTTAATGTGTGTATGTATATAGCAAAAATAGTGTTGGATATTCCGATTAGACTTCCAATGATAGTTGCAATTAAGTATTTGAGGGTTACAGTTGAAGAAATTAAGAAAACCAAAAGATTGTAATTTTGTAAACCATAGCGTCTCGCTTTGTCTCCATTGGTCTACATCAAAACTTCGATGACGCATCAATTTGTACTTTTAGTTTTAGTTTACGATTGATTTTTCTTGCAACAATTTCTACTTTTAATTTACAAGATTATGCATGCGTTATTAGAATTGATCTCATATGATTAACTAAGAATATTTCCATTGACTTGGTCAAAGCTGCGAACTTTCAAAATTCCAAATGTATCTCCTTCTTTTACAGTTCAAAATTCCAAATGTATCTCCTTCTTTTACAGCATTGACAAGGATCATATAAGATGATGTAAAATAGGTTATGCTTTATTTGGATCAAATCTAAATCTGAAATGCTTTTTTTTTTTTTTTTTTTTTTTGNTTTTTTTTTTTTGGCAATTTGACTAGGTCAAGCCAAGTAAGGACAAGACTCAAGAGTCTTCATTGATCTTAACTCTTTGGAGAGTGTGGAAGACAAGAAACATTCTCATCGATCTTATTATTATTACTCTGTTTTTAAGCAGAGAGATAGATTCCTACAAAACAAAGTCATATGTAAACGAAAAGTCAATGAACGTTGTTTGGTCTTGTAATCTTATCATCATCTCTTGGTGTGGTTCTAATTTCCTCATAGATGTTGTCTCAAAGCTATATCCTTCACTAGTTCACTTATCATAGTAATATACAATTCCGCACTTAAACCATTCTCAAAACTTAGCTGTTTCTTCTTTTTTTTCGTTGTCTAAGAATAATGATTTGTATTAACAAAACACAGTTTTTGCATCTTCTTGTTTTTTTTCTTAAGTATGCATGTGTTAAACACTCGTTGTAGTGTAATACGTATGGATCACTACTAGTTAAACAAACTACAAGATTCATTCAACAAATGTAATTAAAACACTTCAGGTTCAGACACCTCTCTCGCTTTAAATCCGAGGGCAATCTTGTCATTTCCTATTGTCACCTTTTGAAATTTTCGGCCCATTCCGTTTTAAATTCGTTTTTTTTTTAAATAATATTCGTGTAACCCAAAAAAATTCGCAGTCTACTACGTTTGCAAAAAAAGAAAAGAAAAAAAAGGAAAAAAAAAAGATAGCATTGGACCCATGGAACCAGAATCAATCTGAACCGTCGAGAATACAATCCAACGGTCACGAACAATCTCCTCTAAAGAAAGATCTTTTTTTTTTTTTTTGGTTTNACCCATGGAACCAGAATCAATCTGAACCGTCGAGAATACAATCCAACGGTCACGAACAATCTCCTCTAAAGAAAGATCTTTTTTTTTTTTTTGGTTTTCTTGGATGTTGTTTTCTTCGGATCATAAACCCTAGCCTCCTCTGTTCCCTCTCTTCTTTCCAAAACGAAAAGTTCGTGAAACCATCTTCACCGCCGATCCTTCATCTTCTTCTTCTTCTTCACCATGTCTACTCATCGTTTCTAATTCAAAAACCCATGAACAGATCTCGATCCTCTCAATCGACTTTTCTTACTTTTTTTCCATCTCCAGAGAGATCTCGGCGATTTTCTTCCTTTCTGGGTTTCACTAATTTTGATCGAATCTATTAAAATCTGACGACTCTTTTCCCTTTCGATTCCCGTTTCGATTCCCCCTTAATTTTCGCTATTAAAAAAAAAAAGAAAGGTTTTTAAAAACAAAATCTTGTTAGAATCGGATTGGTTTAATCTGAAAGATCCGTGTTTTGTTAGAATATTAGCGAGTATAGATCCTCGAAGGAGGGGTTTGAATCAAAGCCAATTTCTTCTTAAGTAAGAGTCAAGCCAGTTTGTGGCGTCTTCAGTCTCTTGAGTAAGAAAAGGGAATCGTATGAGCAAAGCATAGATGCCGTCGGTGGGAATGAGACGAACCACTAGGGTTTTCGGGGTTGTTAAAGCCCCAGACGGAGCGCGGGTCCTCCGTTCCGGTCGTCGGATCTGGCCTAACGTCGGCGAACCCAAGGTACGGAGAGCTCACGATGTGGTTGTGGATCGGGATTGGAACAGCGTTTTGAAGACTCAGAACAAAACCAAAGGGAACAACAAAGTCTCCGGTAAGAGTAACAGCCAGCCTTGTAGCCCGAGACATGTTTCTTGTGAGAAAGACGACAAAAAAGTAGATGACTTTCCGGTCAGGAAACGGAGGAAAGTGTGTGTCGGAGATGTAAAGACTGTGGATAAGATGTTTGGGATTGTATATACTAGGAAAAGGAAGAGACTTTCTGAACCATCATCGAGTGATAGATCAGAAGAGCCACTACGAAGCCTGAAGTTTTATTGCAGGCGAAGGAGATTTCCCACTCGGGTTTCTTCAGTTCGTCCTATGCTTACTCTTACAGTAGATTGGTCATGTGAGGATTGCTGGTTTTTAACTGTTTTCGGTTTGGCAATGAGATACACTAGGAGGGAACAACTGAGCCTGTCTTCGCTTACTTCTTTCTTCTTGTCTCAACCTATCAACCAAGTGTTTGCTGACCATGGCGTGCGATTCCCTGTGGTAATTACCTTCTGCACTTACTAACATTAGGTCTGGACTAGATTTTGTTTGTCTATGTAGTGATATTAAGTTTTGGATCTTTAAATGTTGCTGAGGTGATCTATTGGTTTCTGTTTTCTAGGAGCCTCCCCTTAGCTCAAATGGTGTCTGCAAGTTTTTTGGGGATATGAATTGTCTACCTCTCTTTTCAGCAGATTTTGCTGTCATTCCTCGATGGTTTATGGATATGCATTTTACTCTGTTTCTAAGAGTGGCACCACGCTCCTTCTTTTTCGTAGAGAGATCTCTGTATCTGCTAGACAATCCAGTTGAAGAATCTGATTTGGAGTCTGAATTAGCTTTACCTGAACCTTGTAATCTGAGGAATGAAGGTGTAGTTGGGTTACATCCATCAGTGAGAGCCTCGAAGTTAACTGGAGGAAATGCTCAATATAGAGGCAGTTTAGGTTCTCACAGTTTCCAAAAGAGGAGAAGCTCTTTGAGAAGGAGAAGAGCAAGAAATATTTCACATAATGCACACAAGTCGTATAATGGAACACCGGTTTTTGATATATCAGGAAGTAGGAGAAACAGGACAGTAACAGTATCGCCGAGAAAGCTCAGAAGCTCAGTTCTAAGTAGCTCATCTCCGGCTTCACATGTGGTTAGTATCATTCCGTTGGCGAAGACAAAAGAGGAGCTTGATTCTTTATGTTGTTCTGCGAATATATTAATGATATATTCAGACAGATGCTCCAGAGAAGAAGGGTTTAGTGTCATGTTGGAATTTTCTTCTTCAAATGAGTGGTTTCTTGCAATTAAGAAAGATGGGGCAATCAGATACAGCCACAAGGCACAAAGGACTATGAGACCATGTTATAGCAACCGGGTTACGCATGCAACAGTATGGATGGGAGCTGATAATTGGAAGCTTGAGTTTTGCGACAGACAAGATTGGCTTGGTTTTAAAGATATATATAAAGAATGCTATGAACGAAATGTATTGGAACAGAGTGTGAAAGTTATTCCTATTCCTGGGGTAAGAGAAGTGTGTGGCTATGCAGAGGATATATATGACTTCCCTTCCTTTTCTAGGCCGGTTCCATATATATCTGTGAACGAAGATGAGGTTTCAAGGGCAATGGCTCGAAGTATTGCTCTTTATGACATGGATTCTGAAGACGAAGAGTGGCTCGAAAGGCAGAACTGGGAACTGCTTGGTGAAGAAGATGACCAATTTCAACAACTTCAGCGGGAAACCTTTGAGTTGATGATCGATGGGTTTGAAAAGTTTCATTTCCACAACCCTGCCGATGATCTCTTGGATGAGAAAGCAACCACTATAGCTAGTCTTTCACACCTGGGTAGGCACGAGATAGTTGAAGTAGTACATGATTACTGGTTGAAGAAAAGGAAGCAGCGAAAAGCACCACTCCTCAGAATTTTCCAGGTAATGTCATATTACGGTGTACAAGTTGCCATATTTGTTCTATTTCCAGTTGTATTTGTACTAATGAAATCGATGTATGCATGTATATAAACAGGGTCATCAAGTGAAGAAAACGCCGCTACTTTCCAAACCTGTGTTTCGGAAGAGAAGATCCTTCAAAAGACAGGGGAGTCAACTCCATGGAAAAGCCAAACAGGCAAGCCCTTGGCTCGGTTAGTTCCCTCTACATAATGACTCAGGGATACGTAGTTACTGTAATGAAATGCTTAGGCTTGTGTTTCATTTGTTTGGAAGTAGAAAGTGTAGTACTTGGTCTCTATAGATAGATTTGAGAGTTAGAGTAACATGGAACAGTCTTGAGAGTTAGAGTAACATGGAACAGTCTTGCAGAAGTAAAATTAAGTAGAAAGGGTTACCATAGAATTAGACTGACAATTTTCTCCTAGGTCATGGTGCTGTATTTGATTTGAGGATAGCTAAATTTTAACACTTAGATAATGAAGGTCGATGAAATTTGGATTTAGCTTGACAAAACACCATGGGAGTGAAAATGATCTGATTCGTTTGTTGTTGTGTTAATGTGAACAGTGGCTGTAAAGGCGGCTGAACCAGAGGAAGAAACCGATTTTCTCAAAATGGAAGAAGCCAAAACTTTGGCTGATACAGCCATGAAAACAGCCATAGCCAAAAGAAGACGAGCACAAATTCTGGCAGAAAACGCAGATTTGGCTGTTTACAAAGCGACGATGGCTCTCAGGAATGCAGAAGTTGTTAAAGTAGCCGAAGAGAGCGAGGTCGACACAACCGTTTTCTTGAACTGGAATGGTAAAGATAGAAAACGTTACTTTGATTGAATCGAAAAGTTGGGTTCCTTTTGGCAATTTTTTCAAAAGAGGATTTGAAAAGAGGTATAGTCTCTGTAGGTTTGGGTTTTATATGTATAGTTCCTACGCTGATATTGTAAATGATTTAGTCTTTTTCTTTTTGTTAGGTTTTTTTTTGTTCATACTACTACCGTAAGATGATGATGCTCCATCCTTACCTTTTCTTTTCGTTTTTCTTCGGATCAATATAATTTGAAGAAATGTGAAAAGTAAAAAAAAAAAAAGTTACAGGTGTAAATATTGCAATGTTCTATGGTAGTTTTGGTCATATTCGTATTGTGTAGATATGGGTACTTAAAAACTTTATAAGCAATAACTCCTTACAATAATGGTTAATATTCTTATAATGAAAACAAAAATAAAATACGTAAATCTAAATATTTTAAATCCTTGGTTTGACCATAGCTCTCAACGGATTCTTCATAACCACCGTAAACTCAGTTTTCCCGGTGAAATCAATCTCACTTCCTGTCGGATACGCACTCCACTCGAACTCCTGAACCATCCTCGCAAGCATCAGATGCACGTGTACGGTTGCCATTGCAAGCCCAGGACAAATCCTACGTCCCACACCAAAAGGAATCATCTTCACTCCAGTAATCCCGGTTATGTCAGCATTCTCCTTACCCAACATAAACCGGTCCGGGTCAAACTTTTTCGGGTTACTCCAAATTCTCGGATCCTCACTCATACCGGGAAGATAAACCTCGACGTTAACGCCGGCGGGAATATCGTATCCACCGAGCGTCGTCGTCTCCGTGACGGCATGCGTCAGAGAAAAATAAGTCGGCGGATGTTTCCGGAGAAGCTCCTTAACAAAAGCTTGTAAATAGACCATTTTATCCACATCTTTCTCATCAACGCTACGATCATCTCCCACCGTTGATTTAATCTCATCGTAGAGCCGAGATTGAATCTCAGGATTCGCAATCAGCTGCGCTATCCCCCACTCGATCGCTGTCCCCGTCGTATCCGTACCACCGTTGAGAAACTCGGAACAGAGCGTCACTAGCTCTTCGTTAGACGGCGTCGTTTCACGTCCTTCGATTTTTAAATCAAAGAGCGTATCCAAGTATGAGAAAGACGACGCCGTTTTATCAGATCCTGGATTCTGAATCGCTCTCCGCCGTCTGTCGATAACTCCGACGACGTAATCGACCTGTTCACGGCGGACTTCAAGAGCTCGTTTCCTCTCCTTGGAAAAGAACGGAGCGAGGATCGGAAGGTAATCGTCGATTCGTGGATCAACGGTCATCAGCACAGTTTTCATAATCTCATCCATCTTATCGATGGAAGCTTCGTCCATGACGATACCGAAACACATCTCTAAGAGGATACAAAACGCAGCGAATCTTGCGTTTCGAAGCACCCAGATGAGTCCCTTGTTCTCTCTAGCTTCAGATTTGATCCTGTCTATGAGCTTATCCATTGAGGATTGTCTCAGAGATCCGAACTCCTTGAGACGTGTTGAGCTAAGCATGTTCTGAACCATGTTTCTTCTCAGTGACCTCCACACGGGACCGTACTTGGCGGCGTTGACTGTGAATTTGTCGCAGCTGAAGATTGTTCGGGTCGGACTCTCGGCGGGTCGGGTTGCGAACAGGGGTCCGCGTTTGATTAAAGCTTCGTGGACTAGATTTGCGTCGGAGAGGATGATCATTGTACGAGTACCCATTCTCACTGTGAGAATTCCTCCGTACTTTTGCTTAAGCTCCTCTGCGTATTCGAAGAATGACTTACCGGAGCGGGCGAACTGGAATAAGTTTCCGACCACCGGCCAACCTGGTGGACCTGGAGGTAGGTTTAAACCTCTCTTTGAGGAAGAACTCCATCGAGTGAGGATGAAAACGAAACCTGAGACGATAATGGCGAACAAAGTATAACCAAGAGAAGTTGGAACTAAGGAGATGATTTGAGACATTTCTTTCTTAGCTCTGTTTTTGTTTTCTTGATGAATCTAGCAGTAGAGATGATGAAGATGAAGATGAAGATTTTATAAGAAGAGAGTGAAAGCATGCAAAAAGATTTTGAAATTAAATGTTAAAAACTTATTGGGTTGGAATTTGGTAAAAATCATTACTCAACAAAATAGTCAAAATTGTATAGCTGCTACCTGAAACAGAGGCATAATTAATTGTGTTTTAAAAGTAGTACTAATTGATTCTAATTTTGCATGTATGACTCAAGGAAGATAAACACTTTGTTTATATTTTCTCAAAATAGGATCTTTCACTAATCATAAAACTTAAATAGTGTTTACATTTTAATATGTTGAGACTATTATTAGTTGGCTCGGTGATTATATGAGGAATACTTGAATTGTGTATTGGCCCTATCTGCAGGGTGTGTTTTTTTTTAAATTAAAATGACATGAATGTGTTTACAACTTTAGGTGATCCGTTTAGAACACTCTTTTATTGAAACAAACAACGTTTAAATTCATAATTGATTATGAGAAACCTACAACCATGGACTGATTGTTACAACAAATAGTCAAAATAGTAAAGGTGAGATCTCTGTCAGGTAAGAAGAGTAATGAAAGAAAAGCTTAAACAGGATACTGTATGTCCCAAAATATGTAATGCTGGTCATTAAATAGATTATAATGAAAGCAGATACAAAAACTTATTTTTGGTAGTATTGGACTTGGACCTACATATGAAACATATCTCGGTGAAATTAACAGTTTACACATGTCAGAATCTTTAGTGGGAGAGTTTTCTTTTCTATGAGGTGTTTACATCATCAACACTTAAACATTCAACAACAAAACACGAGTTCCAATTAGACATAATTTCATCGATACATGTTTTAAGAAATGTTTTTTTTTTGTTATATGAGCAATCTATCTATCTAAAAGTCATGAAAAACTAGCATCTTTCATCAATGTGTCGGCATATAGATGTTAGGTCAAAACATTTACTTTAAATTCGTTTTCCTATCAGGTCCAGTTAACATGATTAAAAACACAAGTGATTGTATTTTTCTTTACTTCATTTGTCAACAGCTGAGATTATTAAGACGCGGGGGGGTTGTTTGTTGGGGAAAAGCTGAAAAATACAAATCAATGAACGTTACTATCAGAATTTAAGAGTTTTTAGACAGACAAAGAGAGAGAGAGAGAGAGAGTGATGCGGCAGTTCCTTAGCCTTAAAATTAAAATCCCAAGCAATGGCCATCGCTGATGAACCACACACATAGCTCTCTGCTTTTACTTCTCCGGTCTCCTTCCATGGAGTCTCCAAATTCGTATATCAGTTCAAGAAGCTCACTCAGTAGCTACCTTCTTCCTACTAATAAATACAATTTGGGACTTTAGGAGTTTTCTGTATTATCAGTGCATGTCTTTTCTATTTATTTATTGCTTTCCAACTGTTCCTTTGAATAAATTAGTAACCTGGGAAATCTAAATGTCTTCAGAAAGCCATTTAACTCACTCACTTTCCAATTTTGGTAGACCCAAAAACAATGAATACAAATACTAGTGTGTATTGTTAGCTAATCGGAATTTAACATCATATTATATATTATGCCTTCAAAATGAAATAAAAATATATTAAAAAATGTGTTTGACTTGGTTGGAATTCAATTAACTTGTCAGATATTTCAACTGTTACTCATGAGTAGTAGTAAATAAGGAATTCTACAGACTGGTAAAAGCTTATCTGTTTTTTTAAAAAGTAGATAAAACGTACTCCAAAGTCCAAATATGTATACAAAAAAAAGATGGTTTAATTAAGAATTAATAAAGTCAAACCGGACCCTTATTCCTTGAGAGTTGACAATAGATCTCTAACCAAAGTAAACCGAAGCAATCCAAAAATCAATTTAACTTAAATCACCTGAGACGAACCAAGGCTGGTTCAGTAACCAGTTAAGCCAACTTTATTTGGTTTAGTGCTTTATACTAAGCTGAATTTGAACACAACATTTATTCAAAGCAACTAAACCAAAAAAGTAAACCGAAGTTGAAAGGCTTTACTCAGTATAATTGAAGAGTAGCAAAACAACATTTAAATAAACCACAATAAATCAGACAATACAGTATGTGAATTTTCTTTTGAACCGGGTTTGGTCAAGTTAAAAAAGAGTCAAAGACGTGAAATCCACGAAACTTAAACCCTAGCTTTAACCCTAGCTCTCAACGGATTCTTCATCACCACCGCAAACACCAACTTTCCGGTGAAATCCACTTGGCTCTCCGGCGGGTACGTGCTCCACTCGAACTCTTGAACAATCCTCGCCAGCATTAGCTCCACGTGTACGACCGCCATACCAAGCCCCGGACAAATCCGACGACCAATTCCGAACGGCATCATCTTAACTCCGGCAACTCCGGTTAAATCAGCGTCTTCTCCACCTGTAATAAACCGGTCCGGGTCAAATTTATCCGGTTTAAACCAGATCTTAGGGTCCTCACTTATACCCGGAAGATAAAACTCAACGTTAGCTCCAACGGGAATATCATAACCGGAGAGATTCGTCGGCTCCGTGACGCCGTGAGTTAACGTGAAATACGTCGGAGGATGTCTCCGTAGAAGCTCCTTAACAAAAGCTCGTAAAAAGACCAATTTATCCAAATCTTTCTCCTCAACACTACGATCATCTCCCACCGTTGATTTAATCTCATCGTACAGCCGAGATTGAATCTCAGGATTCGAAATCAGCTCCGCGACTCCCCACTCTATCGCCGTCCCCGTCGTATCCGTACCAGCGTTGAGAAACTCGGAACAGAGCGTCACGAGATCTTCATCTGACGGCGTCGTTTCGCGTCCGTGGACTTTAAGATCGAATAAAGTATCAAGATACGCAAAAGACGACGCCGTTTCATCGGATCCCGGATTTAAAATCGCCGATCTCCGCTTCTCGATGAATCTGACGACGAATTCAACTAATTTCCGGCGAAGTTCGAGAGCGCGTCGTCTCTCCTTGAAGTAAAACGGAGTTAGAATCGGAAGGTAATCGTGGATTCGTGGATCGACGGCGATTAAAATCTCAGTCATCATCTGATCCATCTTCTCAATCGATGCTTCTTCCATCTCGACTCCGAAACACATATCTAACAAGATACAAAACGCAGCGAATCTTGCGTTTCTCAGAACATATACGAGCCCGTCGTTGTTCTTAGCCTCCGATTTGATCTTCTCAACGAGCTTATCGATTCCGGTTTTTCTAATCGGACCGAATTCTTTTAACCGGTTTGAGCTGAGCATGTTTTGAACCATGTTGCGTCTCAGTGATCGCCACACGGGACCGTACATAGCGGAATGGACTGTGATATCGCTGGAGCTGAAGATTTTACGGGTCGGAGTTTCGACGGGTCGGGTTGCGAATTGGGCCCCGCGTTCGATTAAGGCTTGGTGTGCGAGGTTCGAGTCGGAGATGATGATCATTGTTCTGATTCCCATCTTTAGTGTGAAGATTGGGCCGTAGATGTTTCTCATCTCGTCTACGTATTCGAAAAACTGTTTACCGGAGCGCGCGAACTGTAACAGATTACCAACCACGGGCCAACCCGGTGGACCCGGTGGGAGGTTCACGGGCTTCGATTTGTGACTGAGGCGAGTGAGTGTGTAAACCAAACTTGGTATGAGGATTGCGACAAGAGTGATTAAGAAGACACTATCGGAGATTTCTAACATTTTCGAGTGGTTTTGAGTACTGAGGTTTTAAGCTATGGATTTTGAATCAATGATGAACAAGAACTAGAAGCAATTTTGCAACTGTTTTGATGATATTATTTGGATCAACATATGTATATGTATTTATATGCTAGTGTTGTTAGAAAGCTTTTGGTGTAACGTATGAGAGTATGTGTATCTTTGATTTGTATTAATATATGTTCTTGCTTATAAAATCTTGATGTGTTTATGTTGTTAGAAAACATAGTATAACGTATGGCGAAATTTCTAAATATATGGTTTTGCTTGAAAAAAAAAAAAATACATTCTCCACTCATTTGGTATTAAGTTGAATTTTGCTTTTAGTTGGGATTGGTTACCGTTTAAAACAAATACGGAGAGTAATGGCAAAAGATACATAACCGAATACAGAGAAGATGAATGTTTGTTTTCCCGCCTCTGCTCCTTTCTCGTATTCCCGCGGTCAGCTCTACGATTTGGGCTTGTGATGCTTTTATCAGTTGGGCCTTTTTGCTTTCATGGCCCGAGGAAACAATGTACCCTTTGACCAATGTTTTACATA
This sequence comes from Camelina sativa, assembly GCF_000633955.1. Classification (NCBI taxonomy): domain Eukaryota; kingdom Viridiplantae; phylum Streptophyta; class Magnoliopsida; order Brassicales; family Brassicaceae; genus Camelina; species Camelina sativa. The sequence goes on along the minus strand of NC_025704.1, from coordinate 1,823,158 downwards.
CATGATGTAATATATGTTCAAATATATTGCTCCTTCTGCAAAGTAGGAGGGATTACAACAATACAGTACATGGAACTCTCTTCTAGCTCAAGTGATTATTATTCGCTGACACTGACAACAATTTTTGAAGTAGATTTTAGAATTATTGAGACAACAGCAAAATGGTTTTGTTTTAGAGTTTGGGAAAGATAAAGGAAGGAATGTGAATGGTGGTGGTGTTGTCAAAGTCCAAACATGAAGAAAGCGCAGTGATGAGTTTCTTCACATCTTCTGTGGTATGTGCTGCACTCAGTGTCACCCTTAGCCTGAAATTGAATTCCACAACAACATATGATGAGTTTCACCTGAAAATGATTCAACGAATATTGATATTAAAAGTTTCTTCTTTACCTGCAAGAATTGGCTGGCACTGTGGGTGGTCTTATTGCCATTACATGGAAGCCTGCTTCTAATAGATACCTGCAACAATGAGAAAAATCAATCAGCTATACAAGTTTGTTTGTGTGTGAGAGAGAGTAAGAAAATGTGTGTGAACCTGCTCGCTTGGAGGGCTTTCTCTTGATTGCCTACAACAAGTGAGATAATTGGGCTTGAGATTTCAACTCCAGATAATGCCTTAAACTCTTTTACCCTTTCCCATATTGCCCTTCTTCTCCATCTCTCCTTCCTCGCCACTACAACTGCTGCATAAGCAGCTGCAGCCATTGGGACAGGGATTGCTGTTGAAAATATGAATGAACGGCCTCGAGACTGTATCAGTTGCTTCCATTTTTTGCTGTTTCCATAAAACAAACTTAAGCTGTTACTACTTTGAAATCTCTGTATGATTTCTAGAGAAACTGAGACAACTCAGACTGATTATTGATTCACTTTATCATAAGCTTTGATGGACCTTATAGAGGTCTCAACCAACACTAAAACATATTCTTGATTCACGAATTTCAGATCACATAGGCCTTTTATACCTGCAAGCTATGAATCCGCCATGACACCCTGCTGCCTTACTCAAAGTGCCCACACATAAATCTACGTCGGCTTCACAGTTAAATTCCTCGGCCACGCCACCTCCATTTTCTCCACAAACAAATGTTCCATGGGCCTGACCGGTCAATATCAATTTGCTTCAGTAAAAAAAGTAGTTGACACCAACATACTAAAATTTTGCTTGAACAGTTTCAACCAACTTACATCATCAATAACTAGGAGGAAGCCATACTTCCTCCGAAGCTGAGAGAGCTCTTCCATTGGTGCAAAGTCACCGTCCATACTAAATAAGCTGTCAAAACCGAAAATGAGTTTCAACCATAAGAACTTCCTTTTATATGTCCACAGTCTAAAACCATCAAAGGCGTTAATAAGCAATCCGAAATGTTTAGCCTTTGTAGTTAGCATCATGAATAGCGACATATAGATGAATAGCAAAAAGGAAAAAACCATGATCAGATAAGAAAGCAGGTTGGACAATTAAATACTACAGCTAAAAATAAGTACAAGAGCAGTAAGTTGCAAATGAGACTGACCTATCAGTCACCACAACCTTCCTCTTCATTTTGCAACTTGATCTGTCCAAACAGTTATAGATGTCATTAATAGAAGATTAGATATCAAGGGGGGAGTTGGGTAAGTGAAGGACTTACAGTAACGAATTAAGGTGATACATGTCACAATGTCGATAAACAAAAACTTCAACATTTCCTTGTCGTTCAGCAAGACGGATACCATCAATAATTGATGCATGATTCAGAGCATCAGAAAAGATGGCCACTTTTTCATTTTCCAGAGGTTTCCCACTAGCAGCCAAAAGAGAAGCAACACTTCCAATAGCAACCATTGCAGCCATATTGGCAGCAAACCCAGTAGGACAAACAAGACAATCCTAAAAGGATTAAAAAAACGCATCAGTTGCTTTCAGTTCGAGACATATCAACAGCATGAGACTCCATTTCAAGTATTCAAAGGAAGATTTATTTACCTCCTTCTTTTTCAATTCCGCCAAACTAGACTCAAGCAAACGATGATAAGTGGTGTAGCCACAAATTAACGCAGAACCCTTAGGTCCCATACCATATTCTTGAACTGCCTGTCTTGAAGGAGAAAAAACATAAGACAGTGGAAGAAATCTATACTTTTAGTTTGTTGACATGAAACAGTTTTGTTAACATACGTTTGCAGCAGCGTTTGATATTGTAGGATGTGAGCTCAAACCCAAATAATCATTCCCAGAGAACAAAAGTAGCTTCTTGAATCTCCCCTTTTTACTCTCAGCTAATGCATCTCCACTAAAAATCTCTTCCCCTGTCAATGTAAACTATTAACCACATTAAAAAAAAACCATACCTTTGACTAATCAACTCAGTTATAGCCATCAATTATACTTAACAAACCGTAGCTTTGGAAACTCCGAAACTCTTGGAAAGAAAATAAAAATGAAACGTACCGTTACTGGGTTCATCGTGAAGCCATTTCTGAAATGTGGGTATTGAGACAGAGACCTCGACTGAAGTTCGATCCCATTGACACAAACCGTCGAACACTTCGTACTCATCTCCTCCATTGCCTCTGCTTTTCACCAAAGTTTCTTCATTTTGCTTAGACATACAAATGGGTCTCAAAGATCGAAGAATTTGCCTCGATTCAAGCACATTCACTGCTTCTTCCACACACTTATCCCACGACTTATCCTCCATTCTACTAAAAATTTCAGTGTAACGAATTGTGCTTTTGGGGCTAATTCAAAAAAGTGGTTCGATGGCATGTGAAAGAAGATGACTTTAAGGCTCTTCTGCTATTTCAATTGCGTTAATGACACACACCTGCATCTACATGTTTGAAGAATCCACAAAGTGAGAGAATCTGAGAGGCCTGGGAGATGATGAAGCTTGAAAGCCCATGACAAAGTGAGAGAGAAGATGAGAACAAAATTGAAAAAATTAGAGTTAAGTCACGTGCAAGTCACATGATCGGTTTGTTCTGGTTTGGTTTAGTCCGGTTTACTGTAAATCAGCAAAATCCCAATAAAGACGGAGAGAGAGAGATGATGAAAAAAAACTGAAAAATCAAAAATCAGAAAATGGCGCTGGATGTGAGAATCTTCGAGAACATCTCACCTTCTCGTTTCGTCTCTTTCACAATCCCTAACCCTAATTCACCTCCGTTTCATCTCCTCAGAATCGCCGTTCTCGACTCGCCTGTTCACTCAACCGACTCTTCTTCATCTCCCCGAGCCGTCGCCGCCATTCTCGTCCCCAAGCACCGAGAATCCGATTGGATCTTCTCCACTGAGTCCGGCCATCTACAGCTCCTCCTTAATCTCCCAGACATCTCTCGTCTGTTCTTGATCGGAAATGATCCCGGCGATGGCTATAGATTTCCGGCGGTTTACCACCGACCGACCGGTGAAAACGACGACGAATCTGAGAGACTCGAGATGAGAATGAAACCTTTTGTGGTAGCTCTGTCACCTAAAACCCTAACGCGAGACGAAATCGATGATGTTCCTTTCTTGATTTACGATGATAACGTTGTTTCTAGTGTTGAGCTGGAGAGATCCGTCGGACCTTTCGTTGGTGAAATGCTGATTGAAGATGTAGAGATTGAGATCGATGATGGAGTTAGAGAATTCAGAAGGAGATTGAGGTTTAAGAGGATGCCTAATTTAGTCCAATCTGATATCAAAATCATCCCTACAAGTTCTTCGTCGTTAACGAGAACAGAGTTCAATCTTGATCTCACTGAACTCGTGCATCCTTACTTGGTACCAATGGTTGCAAGTCTTTCTTTGATTGATGATTCTCAGAGTGATGATAAGTTCAAGTCTAGACCAAAGGCACTGTGTATTGGAGTTGGAGGTGGTGGATTGCTTAGTTTCTTAAGGATACAATTAGGTTTTGAGGTTACAGGTGTAGAGATAGATCCTGAAGTCTTGAGAATTGCGAGGCAATACTTTGGGTTAGAGGAAAGTTTTGCTCGTGTTCATGTTGAAGATGGTATTGAGTTCTTGAAGAGATGTTCTTCTAGCTGTGGTGATGATGCCAAATTTGATGCTTTGATGGTTGATCTTGACTCAACTGATCCAATTCATGGTATGACTGCTCCTCCGGTTGAGTTTGTGGCCAAAGATGTTTTGTTAGCTGCAAGAACACTTCTTGTTCCTTCTGGGGTTTTCGTTATCAATGTCATTCCTCCAAACAAGACTTTTTACAAAGAACTTCAAGACAAATTTAGAGACGTTTTCACTGAGTTGTATGAGATTGATGTTGGAAATGGAGAGAACTTTGTTCTCATCGCAACCGTTTCACCTAGAGGTCTCAAGAGTGGTTTTAACAGAGAGAATCTTACACCTGCGGTCTCGGAAAAGTTTCTTGATGCTATACGAAGAATTTGAGATCCATTTCAAACAGGAATTTTTCATTGCAAACTTTTCAAGTTTAGTTTTTTGATCCAATGACAAAAGTACAACAGAACTGAATCCTATCCAAAAATAGCTTATCGAAAAAAGTGTTGTTCAGTTTCGGTTTCTTCTCTAGTCTTTCTCTAGTCTTCGCTAAACTTGATCCTCTTCGGTACTGGCTGGGTGTCTCCAACCTGAAGCAGTGACACAAAACATGCAGTCATTAGTTCAGTGTTCAATACGTAATGTAAAGAATTGTGTAATTGGAAACTTACAAGCTCAGGGCATTCATATTGTATTCCAGCAGCTTCGATTCTCTTTCTCCTTTTCTGATCCTTTTTCAGTACCTTCTGCAACATTTTCCTATGTTCTTCCAATGTCCTATCCTGTATACACAAAAACGACAGAAATCAAAGTTTAAGTCACTTGCTCCATGAAATGGCAAACTGATCACAAGAAAAGTGAAAAAAAGATTACCTTGTTGTGTTGTTTACGCTCAATTTGAACCCAATCCACTGGTTTGTAGTTACACTTAAATCCTTTCCACCTACAACAGTCAAGACATAGTTACATAAAGATCCACAACTACACGTAAAGAACAATTCTCCAAACAGTTCTTGCATGTTTTCTCCTTTAAAAAAAACTAGAGAGACTCGCTCACCCTACTTTCACACAATAGATTTAACAATGTGACGAGAGAGTATTGAGCCATTAACACAACTAGTGCACAGGAATCACATTGTATTAACCTAAATTTCATGACTCATAAATAAACCATCTCATCCAAGAATTAGACTCTTTAAACACTCTTTTCATCTTTACTTTTATCTCACATCCTATATCCTAAGACACAAATATCATAAAAATCTCACTTTAGAAACCATAACCATAGACATTGACCTTTAAAGCTTGCACCAAACTAGACGAGATAGCATTAGAAAGAGAGCTATTTCATTCAACCAAAGACCATAAGAAGCCAAGCAAAATACCTAACCTACACAAGTGGATATGCCAACTACAAACTTGACAAAACAAAATCGATTTCAGTCACTCACAGATTGGGTTTAACATGCTCTGGTGGAATGACATTGACTTTAAGCATGCTCTCCATCAACAAATAATTATTCATTGCACCCGCTGCAATCTCTGCCACCTGTAGAGAACCGAATCATAAAGTTTAAGAATTGATGCTGGGTGGACGTAGATAAAACATAAGGGTTTCACAATATTACTACAGATTTCCAAGTATCATATACCTCAGGGTCCTCGAACTGTATAAACCCAAAATGCTTCGACTTCCCAGTCTGTTAAAAAACAACAAAATTAATGAGACAAGAACAGCACATAGTCTCAAACTAGAGCAAACAAAAGTAAAAGCATCAATCAATGTATAAACACCTTTTTGTTTCTGGCAACTCTAACTCTCTTAACTGTTCCAAACTGCGAGAAGAAATCTATAACCACCACAACAGAGCAGAATCAGATTATCAAACACATAATCCATAGATAACACAAAAGCGTTATCTATAACCAATCACAACCCACAGAGAGAGAGAGAGCAGAATCAGATTATCAAACACATAAACCAGTCTATGACACAAAAGCGTAATAAAGGTGTAAATTTTGTACCTTTAATCTCAGTCTCATAGAAGCCATGAGGGATTCGACCGATGTATAGCACAGTGGCTTTAGTCTCAAGAGGTGTGGTTGTAACTGGAGCTTTTCGAGCTGGACCTCCTTCTAGTGGCTATCAACAAAAATAAAAACAGGAGCGATTCAATTCAAAGTTAAAAAAAAACCCTAAAAATTAGTCTCAAACGAAATCGAAATAAGAGAAAAGCTAAAAATACCAAAAAATCAGCCGACGGTTTCGGGGTCGGGGTCTGGGGAAGAGGTAGCTGAGAAGAAGCAGCCGAAGCAGATATCTTCTTCATGTTCTTCTTCAGAGCTTTCTTCGCCTTGGCACCCATGGTTTGCTGTCGTCGGCGTCGAGAGAGAGAGAGAGAGAGAGGAAGCGGGTGATTCAATTAGGGTTTAAGCCGCTTAGGTTTTTAGGACCAATTTAATCGGTGGTGAAATATGTTTTCCAGTTATGTCCCTCAACTCCACTCTTTTTGTCTACATGTCACCTATTAATATATTATTACCACTTACTAGCAAAAAAGATGAAAAAATAATTGCAATAAAGGTCAAAAATATTTACATTTACTGAAACAATCACATGTTTATTTTGTTACTTCAAAATTCTTATAAAAGCTTTGAATATTACATAAATTCTCATAATTTTTCTAATAGAATTTTCTCTCCTGATAAGAATATTGTATCATACTATGCTTTATGACAGTTGTCGACATTCTTTTGTCAATACTGTTTAAATAGTTTTGGACATCTTTTGTTTTTAGCTTTCTTTGAATAATAACGATGGTGTTGTCCACAAAAAAACAATAAAAACATAACAATGGTGTCTCAATTTCTCCAGATTTTTAATTATTAAGTTTTAAAAAGGTTTTCAGAATAAGATATTTAACAAAAATAAACAGAGACCAAACAAAAAAAGAAAAAGAGCAAGTGGAGAAATCAAATGATATCCAGAGCCAAAAGAAGGCTTATTAATAATACAGTAATACCTTATTTATCCCGATCAAAAAGACCAAGCAATCCACAAAAAAAAGAAGAAGGTACAAAATCAAACTAAAAACAAGTTCTCTCCATCAGAGGTTACCGAAGAGTAACAACAGTTCAGACAGAGGCATCACATAAATTTATAAAACCAAAGGTGATCTCTGTGCTCTTCTTATTGAGAAACTCCTTTATATGTATCTATTAGCTCCTTCAGTTTCTCAAATCCCTGCAATTTTATCATACAAAAAACAAAGCCATTTGTTTATTCTTCGTACTCGAATAATAATATAAAGTTTCAAGTCTCAAGAGTTATGAAAAGTTTTATGTGATCCTTACCATGCGAGTTGTGTATTCTCCGAATGATTCTTTGGTTTGCCTTTCGTGTTTCCAGTGGTAGAACAATGGCTCGAAGACTTTCTCTAAGTCGTGAACCTTGACCTTATCCATGAAGCTTCTAGCTATTGCCATCTGGTTCGGTGTTCCTCCAAGCCAAACCTGCGGAACCCACAACAACTCAGAATATGACTCTGCTAGATTACTACACTGTCTCGCTAATGTTCAAACCATTACCTGATAGCTGTTGGGACCATCCCCAACTAGACCGAGCTCAGCCATGTACGGTCTTGCACAACCGTTAGGACAACCGGTTACTCTTATCACAACAGACTCGTCGTACTCCAGACCAACCTGAACCACGGAACGAGTTTTGCAAATCAAGATCAAATGGCTGTTGATGACACAAGATTAGGTAAGTGTAAGTTATCTGAACACTGTGATCTTACCTTCTCAAACATTGCCCTCACTCGCTTTAGAATGCTGGGAATCCCGCGCTCTGCCTCGGTTATTGCAAGAGGGCACAAAGGAAAAGCTGGACAAGCCATTGCGGTTTGGTTTAATGGGTCGACAAACTCAGGTTGCTGCACAAATAAGCAGTAATTCACTCAGCTTATGTCACAATAGCGCTATTAGATTAGCATAAATTATGATCAAATAATGCTGCTTACCAACAAGCCAGCCTGTGCAAGCACTGTGGTGATGGGACGCTTCCATTCGGTCTTTATATCACACAATACAATATTTTGGTTTGGTGTGATGCGGACATCAATCTTGTATTTTTCAATCACTTCTCTCAGTGTCTTCTTCATAATACCTCCAACACGACCACTGTCTACGTGAAGCCCACAAAACCAAGCACCATCTCCCTACAAAGTTCATGATTGAAAATAAGACATTATTGTTTAAGCCACTAGAGAAAATCTGAGAGTGACATAATTTTCAATAAAATATTAGTAACAAAAACCTGTTCATGCCATCCCAAGTAACTCTTGAATTCCCACTCTGGAAGATCACGGGAAGGCTCAAACTTTTTACCATAATATTGCTCAACTACATCTCTGAACTTCTCAATTCCCCAGGAGCTGATCAAATATTTCATTCTGCTGTATTTACGATCATCTCTTCTCCCGTGTTCTCGCTGTGTGACTACAATGGCTTTCACAGCATACAAGATATCCTCCTTTGGAACATAACCTATTGGTTCTGCCAGGCGGGCAAAAGTAGACTCCATTCTGTGTGTTCTTCCCATACCCCCACCAACCTACAAGATAAGACATGATCATTAACAGTTTATAACCAATAAATAATCCAGAAAAGGAACACTGCGAGAAAAGGCAACTAACAAGCATTAAACTAGATATAAATAATAGCACATGTAGTCTAAAGAATGACAACTTACATAAATATTGAAACCCTGTGGTTCCCCGTTTTCATCTGAAACGACAACAACACCAATGTCATTGGTAAGGAGGTCGACGGAGTTATCCGTAGGCACAGTTACAGCGACCTTAAACTTCCTAGGCAAGAACTGGGTGCCATAGATTGGCTCAGGAGAGTCGACAAAGTTAGTTCCGTGGGAGTTATCATTACGAGCCTTCACAACCTCAGGAGACTCAGCAGTCATGAACTGCTCACCATCAACCCACATATCATAATAGAACCCTGATTGAGGAGAAAGAAGAGCAGCAATGTTGTCAGCTGTCTCCTGTGCAAAGAGATAGTCTTTCTTCACATAAGGCGCAGCGGGAGCAAGAACATTTCTGTTCAGATCACCACATGCACCAAGAGTGCTACCCATGTTTTTAATAATCGAGCTCATCACTGTCTTAAGATTCTGCTTCAGAACACCGTGGAGCTGAAACGTCTGCCTGGTTGTCAAACGAAGAGTACCAATACCAAACTCATCGGCTAAGTCATCCATAGTCAAGTAGAGCTGGTTAGGGACCTTTCCAGATGGATTCTTGGTACGAAGCATGAAGGAGTAAGATCTTCCACCACGTTCTTCTCTGTTGTACTGTTGGTAGCTACCGTGGAATTTGATGAGCTGCACGGCTGACTCGTTGACGTTTGGAGCTTCTGTTAAAAGCTCCTCGTTTAAAGGATACCTTATGAAATTACTCTTCTCCTTGATAATTTCGACTTTGCTCCTCTTGGTCGCAGTCTCAGTCTTCGCAGGCTGAATAAAAACGTAAATCAAACATGAACAACACAGAATCTTTCTCACTATTATAGCTACATCAATCTCTCATATTCCACAAATCATTAACACTAAAAAATGTAATCAGAACCATCTTAAGAACAGAACCAAGGCGATTTTGAAAATTCCTTATGAATACTATAAACGAGATATCGAATCTCACCGTGGAGACGGCTTTGATAGGCGAAGAAGCGGATGGAGGAGAAGAAACGCCGCGGCGTCCATATCTTCCTAAGAAAACGGAATGAGAAGATCTCAGAGCGTCGAGCCTCCCGAGTCTGATCTTCTGATCCGCCGAAAAGACGGTTGCGGCTCCCGCCGGAGCTCGAAACGTCGATGACGACGACATCGTTTGAGAGAGAGAGAGGAGAGAGTGAGTGGCTTTTTGGGTGGGTGAGAGAAATCGAATCAGGGCGTGTGTTAAAAACAAACTAACTCCAGAGAGAGAAGAAAGACAGTGGTCAATGCTAACGTGCGCTCTCACGTGCGGCGGCTCAAGATGAGAATCGCGTGAAACGCACCGCTTTAATTTTCAGATGAATTTAATCCACCGTCGAGGGAGGATCTAACGGTTGATTAAGCACGCGTGTTGTTTATGTTGAAGATGAGAGGCGCGTGGATAAGAATCTAATGATGCGAAATGAAAATCGAACTTTTACTCTGATAATTACGTGAACCGGGATGGCATCTTGGATATATTCAAAGTGAATGGTTTGGATTTGCTAGGCTGCAACTTGGTGCACTAGAGAGAATCTACGTGGCGGACGATCGTTGGTTCAGATATTACGACGAGAGAATAAAACAAAAGGGTAAAAAGGTAAATAGCAGTGAGTCTCTCTCTCACTCACCTACTTGGCCGTTCGTGAGGCTGAAAAGGTGCAAGTGTTTGTGTTGGGCACATGCTAAACATGATTATGTTAGTTTAGTAAACTGGTGCTAACAACTTTGCTCCTACTATAATTATCTTCTGTTTTTAATCTATCATCATACTCTAATCCTTTTTTATCATATTCTAATATTAGATGTAGGCCTGGATATTTGGGTGTTCAGGTCGGATTCAGGTTCGAATAATTTGGATTCGGGTTTTTTGGATTTACTAATATAGGATCCGAACAGATGTTCATCTAATTTTGGGTCGTGTTCGGGTTATTTGGTTATTGACTTTTAAAAACTTGTAATGTATCCAAAATAAATTCTGTTATGGATCGAATATATCCAAAGTACCCGAAAAAACCTGAAATGTACCTACAAAACCCGAAAAATCTGAAATATAACTGTACAAATAAAAAATTCAACAAGAAACAATGAACTAAACCTTAAACAAATGAAACTGAGCATACCATGAAATCTTAAACAAACGAAACTGAGCATACCATGTCTCGCAAAATAATTCACAAAAATTCGAAAACGGCGATTAAGGCAAACGGTTTTATGAAATCAAATCATATGTGATAGTGTGATATTGTGTATAATTGTTCTTGGGTATAAATAGGTATCTTCAGTTCCTCGGGTTCGGTTCGAGTAATACTCGATACCCGTGGTTATTTGAAAACGAAAACATATTGGTTATTTAGACATAATTGGTTCGGGTCGGATTCAGATATTTCGGGTCGAGTTCGGATCGGTTCCTCGGGTTCCGTTTATTTGTCCAGGCCTAATTAGATGTTCTCCGTTTATAAAAACAATTTATTATCTTATATTTGAAACTAATATTATATATTTAAATTACTTTAGTAAGATTTTTATTTTTGTAACATTATAAAAAGTTTCATTCTTAATAGTAACTTACAATACAAATCAAAAACTTAAACCTGAAAAAGAGTCGAGAGTAAAAACAATACGTTGTTCATTTGATGACTTTGCTTCTCTTTTTGGTTGGCAATGACAATATGCATATTATTTTTTCTCTCACTTTATACTTGCATTCCGCTTTGGTTAAAAATTATCCTATAACTATTGATGATCATGCTCTTTTTAATGCCCACTACTCAGAAAAAATTAATAGTAAAAGAATATGCCTCTTCCTTTTTCCCTTTATTTAATAGGGTTCTTTGGCATAGTTTTAACAATATAAGTAATAGATAAATCAATACAATAAAACTTCAATGTGTTGCTCTCCTTGCTTGACACATCAGATTTTGTATTGAAGGAGAAAATGACACATCAATTAAAATGGCTAGCCTATCAAATTAAAACAATTAATACATGTCAGCTTTTTTTTTCTTATGTGGACAAAGCAAATTGAAAACGATAGCGTTTAATCTATTGCTCGATTTCTTTTCTTCATCGCCGTGATACAATTTTCTTCTTCGGCGCCTTTTAACCTTCGACCGACTGTGCTATTTATACCATGGCTGGGAGCATCACCACCGTCGGATTCAAAGCTATTCTCGTCGGAGCTACTAAAACTGTGTCGCATCGAGATTCTCGTCTCAACGTCGATTGTCGTAGAGCTTCTCCAAATCAAAGACATAGGTATTTGTTAAAAATCGCCCTTAACTTACACTACGATTTACTTTACTGATTCCTATTACTTGCATATATATTCTTGCTAATTTGATTTCTACTTTTTATTTTTGGGATTGAAGATTTATGTGCTGTATATTTCTCCTCTCCGATTCTGGGTAAGTGAATCTTCCATCCTTTCTTTCCAGATTCAGATCGAGTAATTGATCAATCTAAAATTTTGAACTTAATTCATCTGGTTTTTTTGTAACTTTGTGAAGTTTTAGTTCCTTTGCAGAGTTACAGCTTGATCATTTTGGTGGACTATTATCATACATGTTTATGATTAAAGTTGAAAGTCTGTATGAGAGTTATCTTGTGTGGTAAAAAGCTGTGTAACATTTGAACATGTAGAGATGATAAGGTAATGTGTAGAGAACATAATTTTGGTTGTGGTGGATTTCTTCTTCTTGATCCACCAGAATCTATTCATCAGATCCGACGATGTACGGTTACGACCATAACACATGTATATAACTATAAGCGTGTGTGATGATGTAATAAGGTAACAAGTTTCAGATATATAAAAGAGTTTCTATTTTACTTTNTTTAACCTTCGACCGACTGTGCTATTTATACCATGGCTGGGAGCATCACCACCGTCGGATTCAAAGCTATTCTCGTCGGAGCTACTAAAACTGTGTCGCATCGAGATTCTCGTCTCAACGTCGATTGTCGTAGAGCTTCTCCAAATCAAAGACATAGGTATTTGTTAAAAATCGCCCTTAACTTACACTACGATTTACTTTACTGATTCCTATTACTTGCATATATATTCTTGCTAATTTGATTTCTACTTTTTATTTTTGGGATTGAAGATTTATGTGCTGTATATTTCTCCTCTCCGATTCTGGGTAAGTGAATCTTCCATCCTTTCTTTCCAGATTCAGATCGAGTAATTGATCAATCTAAAATTTTGAACTTAATTCATCTGGTTTTTTTGTAACTTTGTGAAGTTTTAGTTCCTTTGTAGAGTTACAGCTTGATCATTTTGGTGGACTATTATCATACATGTTTATGATTAAAGTTGAAAGTCTGTATGAGAGTTATCTTGTGTGGTAAAAAGCTGTGTAACATTTGAACATGTAGAGATGATAAGGTAATGTGTAGAGAACATAATTTTGGTTGTGGTGGATTTCTTCTTCTTGATCCACCAGAATCTATTCATCAGATCCGACGATGTACGGTTACGACCATAACACATGTATATAACTATAAGCGTGTGTGATGATGTAATAAGGTAACAAGTTTCAGATATATAAAAGAGTTTCTATTTTACTTTTTGTTTCTCGAAGAGACGACGTCTCTTACTCTGTTTTGTTCTTTCTCTTCTCAATATTCTAACACTCCTATTTTGTATCAATGCCTTTTCCATAGCAGAATTATCCAGGCAAGATTCGCGATGCATCCTTCTTTAATGTCTTGTCAAGGTTAAATTTCTACATCTCTTATATTTCCAGATGAATTGCTTCTTCTTTAGTTACTCTGCTTGCTTCTTCATTCTTCAACCTCGTGGATTTTTCCAGATTCATTGCATTGATATTGGACCTGATTACTCTCTCCCATGGGCCATGGCAGAAGGAAAGACAATTTACTGACACTATAAGGCAAATTTTTTAATGACAAATTCCACTTTTATCGCTTACAGGTTGTTTCATGAGTCAATCACATCTTCTACAATTGAACTGCTTTTATGATAGGAGATGGAAAGCACTTGACAAATGTCAATTGTATGGATCATGATACATATGTTTACTTTTCTTCTTGGATTCTATATGTATCAGCTATGATCAATTCCTCTCAAAATCATCTTGTTAAGAGAACAATTTTTGATAAGCGATAAGATAAATGAAGAAAATAGAAAATATTGTACGTAGCTAATGTTTTGTAACTATGATATTAACTTGCCGATTTCTCTACATACGTGTGAGTTTAAGATCTTCTACTTTAAGTTAGTAGCATGTGCTTCTATTCATCAATATGCTGACCCTAGCTGCGAGGATTTAATTTTTTTATTTCTTTGATTAGTTCAACACTTCAACTAAACATGTACTTATCTAAATACAGTTGAAGATCTTCTCTCTCACTTGTGGTGCACAGGTTTTATTTAAGAATGTGGACGGACTGTGACATAGTTTTGCTTTCAGTAGAAATCAAGGATGTTAAGAAATGTGTTTAAATGGACACAGGTCCATATAAAACCAACAAAAAAAATGAAAAGAGGCTTATTACGGTCACAAATTTTCAAAGGCAATATTGATTATTTTGAACATGTGTTGACGAGTTTACAACTAATCAAAACTATATGTAGATAATTAAATTTAAAACTACAAAAAAACACCTCAAAATTAAACTAGACCAATATATCTCCCACAACAAGCTATACGAAAAAAACATCCCAAAACACATAGAATACATTAGTTAATTGTAAAATTATCGACTCAAATGTAAACGCTTATAATAACAAATATTACGGAATTACAAATCATTGTAGGTTTGTCTTTATTTTATTGTTTCATTGCATTTCTATATCTTATCATTTTCAAAACCATAATTTTCATAGTTAATCTAATTTCAAAAAATAAAAAATTATATTTTTAACATCAAATATATTTAAAAATAAATAAAAAAATATCCCGCGGCATCGCGTGAATCTAACTTAGTTATATTATAAATATGATAAAATCTAAAAATAATAGATAATTATTTAAAATTACATTAACACTGATGGTAACGACAAACATCGAACTAATACGGATCATAATATCAACACTTTGGAACTAACTTTGTTTTGTTATGAAATGATATCATCAATAGGATATTTAATTCAATCGTGAAAAAATATTCAAAACGACTTTATCATATAAAGAGGTAGTTACTCAAATTCAAATTCTATAAGGATTAGGATCAAATAGACTCTCTAAAAAAGAAGCTATTTTGACATAATACGACACCAAATTACAAGACGTATGACTCAACTCTAAAAACACGACTTGGGTTTATAGATTTATTCGCTGGAATTAATAATTTAATAAATAAAATACTACTTAACTATTTCTATTGATTTTTTGGTAGATTTTAAAAAACCAATTATTTTTGCCCAAATAAATGTGATTTGCAGAAAATAACATTTTTAAATTTAAAAAAATTAAGTAACGACGATAGCTCCAACAACAATGGTACCTCTAGTGAGTGGCAAATAGTTTTGGACCCTGACAACAACTAGAAATTATACTAAAAGCACAAGCATGAAGTTAAAAACTACGTGAAAGTTGAAGCATTTCAGGTAACTATGACACAGTGCCGGCGTTTACCCAATGCAAAAAGTGCATTTGCACTATGTTCAATCTAAATTCAATTTTTTCTTTTATTTTTACCCTAACTTTTATATAATCTGAACTGAACTAATAAAATTATCTATACTTAAACCTAAATTTAAACATATTATTGCCTTTTTTTTTTCTACAACCAATCGTTGATTTTCCAGTTTTCCTCAAAATTTTGTAAGTAAGTCGAATATTTAGTAGATAAAAATTTTTATTTTTTTCCTAAAATATTGAATATTCAGTGACTATTGTACCGAATGTAGTTGATGTTTAAGCCGGCACTGCTATGACTCATTGTTTTGCAACATACTAATGTTTACATTGTCGTCATTTTGGTAAAGATAAATATGTAGTGCAGAGGAATAACTATAAACCATATACTTTTGTAGTGCCTCTAGCTCTATTGACGATCTCACCCCTTTTTAGAGTGTTCCTTTAGTAACTTTGATTTCATATATGGGAGGAGTAAAGATTTTGGCACAGATCTATTCCTATCGATGATGTATTATATATGGAAAGTAAAAAAACAAAATCTTCGAAAATACCTATGACTCTTTACAATATATATTGGAGAAGTGAAGGAGAAGACGTTTGGAGGAAAGTCAATAATAGAAAACTTACTTCTCGAGGTATTAGTAGCAGCTGGCGAAATTGCAATCCCAATTCCACAAAAGTCTCTTCTTTGCTTTTTACATGGTTCTTGGTATTCTAAAGAAAAAAAATGTGGACATAGTTGGATTTATCGGTGGAAGAATTCTGCGCATTAGACTGAAAGGTTCGCCTAGAAACCTCTTTTCCACTACACACTGAGCAATTTTAGTATTCGATATATTATTTACGAGGATAGTATCCGTTCAGATGTGAAAAATACAAATTTTGTTTTTCTATCTTAGTTTGGCGGTATTTGTTAGCTTTATTCAGAAAAAAAAAAATCGTTTTTGGTACTTAATTTAATACAAATAAACTCTAAAAATTCTTAATTTTAAACTTCAGCTGCTGACAAGAAAATAACAAGTCAAGCAAGTATTATCACGTACTCGTGGTCTCGACGTCTCGTGAAGTTGTGGTGCAGTCACGTGCACTGTACTTGTCCCACTTGCGTTAACACTGTCTGATGAAGTTCCAGTTGCTGCTAAGAAAAAATTACTATTTCTTGTGGTGTGGGCACGTGTCATCCCACTTGCGTTAACCTGTCGACAACGCTATTCACACCTGTTCACCAAAGTATTACTATTTTTTTTCTTTTTCAAAACGAATACTACTTTTTGAAAAACAAAAATAAAAAAAGACGCGTAATACGTGTTATTTCACTTTTTCCTAGAAGAGTTTTAAAACCAGAGTATCTAAAGTTTTTAAATCTAGATTTGGGTGTTTGAACTTTGAATCCTAGTTCAAAAACTTTTGATAGTGCATTTGATTAAACATTTGAAGTGATTTATAGAAAAATAATAAATGATATTATTTGATTATGCATTTTAATAACTTTATGAAGTTTATATTTATTAAATTAATAATTTTGCAAAAAACCATTTACATTTACTTTAAAAGATTTTAGAAGATTTTCTTTATTGAAAATACAGAGTGGAATTTGAAAATAGTTTTTTTTTTTAAATCTAAAGTTGAATACGTCTACAGTATTTCGTAACAAACGATTGAGTGCACTTTTTCACCCAAAAAAACAATTGAGTGCGCACCTCTTCGTAGAGATGATAGATAAAGTCGCTGAAAGTTGAACCGGTTCAACTTCAAAACACTTCCTCACCTTCTCTTAGTACACGTAAGACAGGGGTTCCACATATATAAGGCATCTCTCTACCTCTCCGCTGGGAACATCATCGTCTGTCCCACCATATGCAATTGTAGACCACCTTATATTATATCCAAAACTGATATGATTTGTTCGAACTATATAAAAGCAAGATCTTGGAAGATAAGGGAGACGAATTACACCAGATTCAAGGAAGCTATATTTCATGGAGGCTTCTTAAGTGTTTTGGTTATATATGTATTACAGACGTAATTAAGTGACTGACTCAAAGGCCTTAAGCATTAGCTACGATTTATGATTCGTAATTTACATAAAGATATGTATAAGTGAGTGATTCAAAGCCCTTAAGCATTAGCTATTGAAAAACTGACATCTCAAAATGTACCGAAGAGTCTTACCATGTCAATAGGTTTCACCACCAATATCCTCGTCCTCGCTATACAATTGTTCTCTTTTTTCCATTGGTTTCTTATCCCTACGCAAATGCTACTATTAATTAGCAAGATAAACTTATAGATTAAAATATTGTTTCTCAATCAATCATGTAAACTAGATGGGAATGTATACAAACAATATATATAATCCCCACGTACGTAGATAATATTTTACGCAAATTTGAATTAGTTGCTACATTCATTTTGCTAACCTCAATTGTAAAAATTGTCGAAGACCGAATTTGCAGTTGATAAAAATTTATTTATCAATTGTAGTTCCATAACAGTATGATAAAACTCTTAGGGAGTTTTTTATTCGCAAAAATACTTTTAACATCAGCGATTGTTCTAGCTAAAGAATTTTAATACAAAAAGCTTTTAATCCCTTTTTTAATAAAAGGAAAGTACATAATATAGTTTTTGTGGATTTTATATTTTTAATAAATGGTAACAATAGGTTATATATAGATTAATCTATATATTAATATTAATGGTTACACATAATTATAATAGTAACAAATAAAATTATGGATATTCTAAACTGTATTTTTGGAAGATTTTAGTCCTAGATCACGTTGTTTCCAAAGATATTTAAACACAATATTACAAATTTATGTACCACAGATTTTATCGATAGACCACAACGTTAACCAAAGATAGATTACGAATTGATAGATTGATTGGTTACAAGTTAAATTGTGGGTTCCAAGATAGAACACGAAATAAAATTTAACCAGTGTTAAAGCACGTTACTTATCTAGAATCATTAACAATATAAAACTTACAAAATAGATGTTTTTTTTCAAGCCTTCATATTTAGCATATGATCTTATTGCATAATGTTTTATCCAAAAAATAAATTTTAAAAACAATAACATAAATTATATTTTATATAAAAAATATAATATAAATAAAATGAATTTCAATCCGTGCTCTAACACGGATCTTAATCTAGTACAGTATGATAGTGCCATTTTATTTCTAAAATACATCAACTGGTAAGGTAATTTACTGCTTAGCTTAACCAATGTTTATGTTGGTTAATCGATCAAGTAGACTTTTATCTCGATTAGGTTAGTTTAATTTAATCAAGGGCTAGCATGTAAATGCGTTCTCGTGTTTTTTCGGTTCGGATTACTTTGGATCGGTTAGTATGGTTTAAGAATATT
Organism: Camelina sativa; assembly: GCF_000633955.1. NCBI lineage: Eukaryota > Viridiplantae > Streptophyta > Magnoliopsida > Brassicales > Brassicaceae > Camelina > Camelina sativa. The sequence goes on along the minus strand of NC_025704.1, from coordinate 1,804,411 downwards.
TGTATAAAGCTATAAAGACAGGGTAACACTGTAACAGGTCACTTCCGTCCGAGCCTTTTTAAGTTACAACTTTCTCTTTTGTTGTTCCTTATTTTATTTTAATGATTTCACTTGTTTAAGTGACATTTAAATTTGTTGTTAGTATCGTTCACCTAATTTAGTTTTCTTGGCGTCAACACAATTATCGTTATACTCTTCAAAACCAAAAAGTAAAATAAATCAAACGGCGTCAAATACAAAAGGACATTTACTCTTTTCCATATCGTAAAAGCCACACGACACAAGACCAGACCGTATTAGTAAATAACACACTATGTAAACTAATAGTCAACGATACAAACACCAGAAAACTGTATAAATCCGAACTAAACTAATTATGCGATTTATAAGTTGGTGGCACCGTTTGAAATTTTCAATATAAAACAATGTAGTCCATATTTAATTTCAAACTTTGATTATTTCATATTTGGACCAACACAACATCGCAATTCTATATCCACATTTGATGGTTCAAAGACCACTTACCCGTATTCGGTTTCTGTGGGATGGTTTAAGATAATATATACTATTATTACTTGTGGACCAAAATAAAAGTACTACTGCTTGTGGAGTTGTGGTGCACTGGTGCTGTCACGTGTTGTCCCCACTTGCGTTAAGTTGTGTAATAAAAACGAAGTAGTATTTCTTGTGGTGCGGTCACGATTCACGTGTAGTCCCACTTGCGTTAACCTGTCGACCGCACGATTTACCACTAAATATTCGTTACTCAAAAATTTAAACTATTGTATAAAGAATCCAACACGTGACTGTACTACTAGTTTTTTTTTAATAGAAAGATGAAAAGAAGAGAATACTACTTTATGAATAAACGAATGGAAAATACAGCTGTGTAAAGTAAGAATCAACAGTTGCTCCTTCTCTGACTAGAGAGTTAAGTAAGAACCAATCTAATTCGATTCGAAAATAAGTTTATCTAAGTTTTTTTTTTCTTTAACTTGGATTCCAATATTTACATTTCACAAAGAAAGAAATATGAAGTAGATTACGCTTATTGAAAAAAAAGTAAGTGTGTTTACCGTTTAGGATTAAAAAAAAAGAAGTGTTTTTTGTTGAAGGGACATTCCTTTTCCCACACAAATCCGCTGGTAAAAGTAAAAACTAAAAAAAGTGGAAATTTCTGATAAACACAAAAACGCTTTATAGAATAATTTTTCTATAAGCGGCAGACAAGCTCTCATGTCATGCAAACACTATAATCAGTTCATATCAAAGTATTTGATATGTTGCCTAATTGGCTGATACAATGCTTGTAATACTCTATTCATCAATAAAGAAAAGTGTTAAAAAAAAAAAGAATAATATTTCTACAATTTTAAATCGACTTTGGATATTTTCTGATATAAAGTATCTCGTGTATAAAGTATCAAGTTTTTTTATAAAAATATATAGAGTATGTATTAATCTTATAAACGGATTGCATATCTAATAGATTAAAATTAAAATGTTACTAATTAATTTTTGAAATCAATTTTTTAGAAATCAAATATGTAGAGAACTAATTGCATTTGGAAATAAACAATTGCAAAAAATTTAATGGTTACAAAATTGGTAAATGAAATAGACAAGGGTGCCATTTTGATTTTGAGCATTAATAATAGGAAAGTTGATATACGGTACCAATTAACCCGGATCATTCAACAATAATTGAATCATTTAATTCGATTATAAAACCAAACTTCCTAATTGGAGTAGTAATATAACAAGTGATTTACTTGAATAACTTCGTAATTTTAAAAAATCAAGAGAAAATAAAAAATGGAAAATCAAATTTAATGATTGGAATATACTTAAGGAATATGCTAATATTGAGACGTTATCGGGAATGATTTCGACACGGTATTGCACCTCTTTATCAGGAAAGTTGTTGGCCTTATCTCTCACCTCTTTCTCTATATAAGACTAAACAATACAACCATAGCCCCCTCTTCTGACATATCTAATCTTCTTCTACTCTCTCCTTTTCAATTCATACGTAGCAATATTAGATCCCTTCGGTTTCAATCTCCGATGGATAACCGTGGCCAATCTCCTCCACCGGTGGTGACCAATCGTATTGACGGATTAGGCTTCCTCATCTACTTCGCAACAAATCCGAAGAGTAATTTATTAATACGTTATATGTTTTTGTTACATATGTGATTATTTGTTCCTCGTAATTCTTGTAACCATTCTTCGGATGCTTATTTCAAAATCATCACCCATACTTGCAATTCTTTTTACAAATCCAAGAAATTGTTTCAAGATCATACTTCTTTTTCTGTATACAAAATCTCGCATCAAGCTGTCATCTCAATTGTTTTTTAGATCCAAAATCTCTGATCAATCTTTTTTATCTCAAAAAGCCCATATAGCCCGGGCCGAAGCCCATATGGAGAAACTACTAACGTGGAACCATTCTTGTTCCCCCCGCCCCCTTTCCTTCTAAACCCTAAGATCGATCTCACTGCCTTACTCCTGATTTGTTTCTCCTGAACAATGGCGGATCTCTACCGCATGTATGGAGAGGAAGCCCCAACTGTTGGTATGGTCGTGATGATTCAAGTCCGTATTGTGAGCCCTATGAGTTTAGTGTCTCTTCCTGAGTATGGCAATCTCGTGGGATACATTGAAGAGCCCGGATCTGTTGTAGGCCGGATTGAGCCAGCTCTTATACTAAGTACTGCTCCCCACCTCCTACTCAGCAGGAACCTAACGTTTGAACAAAGACATTCTTGTGAAGAGAGGTTTATTAAGGCCAAACATGTTCAAACTATCATGCGATATGTGGCTAGGTCGACCTCGCTTACTCTGCGGGTAAGTTTACTTTTTTTTGTTTTGGTAGATTTCGGTTTTTTAAACTCGGTTTTTTAAACCCAAAAACTATATGGTTACTCTGCGGGTAAGTTTACTTTTTTTTTGTTTTGGTAGATTTCGTATTTAGTCCACTGATTCTTTTAGATTTTAGATTTCGTATTTAGTTCTCTATCTTGGTTCACTGACGGTAGATTTCGGTTTTTTAAACCCATTACTTTTAATTTAATTTTTCACAGGAGTTGCATGCTCTTCTTGGTTGGCCATCTTACCAAGATGTCATCAACCTGGATTCCAATTTCTGGAGGTTTCCAGAATACCTCCATCCTCCTTTTAAAGCTTGTATGCTTTTGAGTGTCTCATGTCATCCTCTCCGCCGCAACCCTAGGATTCTGTGTCCCTCAATGGTAATCCAAAACCTTTTTACCTGTTGGGCTTATGCCTTAATTAGGCAATTTGAAGGTCTTTTGAAGCTCAATGGTATAATGGAGATGGACGAGTATCTGTATGTCAATGATCTTATTGAACTTACAACAACTAAGTCACCTAAAGGTGACATACGTAGTCTATCTGAAGCCAGGCGTGCTCTTGTAGATTGCGGTATCAGATCTACAGATGTGAGTAATTTGTATAATTTCTTTCTATTGAGTTGCCACTAACTTTCTACATGTGAATGTGAATGATACTAACTTTCTACTTGTGAATGCTAGGGGAACACTTACAAATTATCTTCAATGAAAGTTCTCTCCAGTCATAATTATAGTAGTGAAGATTGGGACACTATGCTAGAAGAACTTGCTATGAATGGGAGTCCGATTGCAGTCACAGCTATCTGGTTCGATAGCTACACTTCCAAAGAAGATGTAAGTGTCTCTGCTGATTTTTCTTTTTGATTTTGTTGGATGGATTATCAGAACTTATTTACGTTTTTTGGTGCGGTTTTGTAGATAGTCTTTACCCCACTCATTGAGGAACTGGATGCATATTTTAAGAAACCTCGGCAGGGGAGGTGTCACACCATGCTTTTGACAGGTATATTCTATCTTATACTGTGTAATCTCTTTAAATTATAAATGATAGAGGAGTTTTATTTCATCGTTGATGGCCCAGGTCTATCTTTGAAAAAATAATATTAAATTTTGGATGCAGAAAAGGAATTAAATTTTATAAACGTACCACATCTTGCTCTTGTTAACAGGTGTTGGTGAAAATGACGGGGATGGAACCCCTTTCTATGAGATGCAAGACAGTGGCGGTGATGTTCAGAATGGTAACAGGGGGTTTCTACGTTTTTCCAGTTTTTATTCTCCGGTCATTGAGTGTGTTAAGATGACGGTATGTGTTTTCTTTTATTATGACATTTTTCCTATTCGACATTTGTATTATTTTTCTACGATATACTTACTTACTTTTTTTTTTTTTTGTTATTTTTACGCAGCTATGATCTTATCTCCTGTCTTGTTTCGGGTTTATTTAGCCATAACTAGTATGTCAAGTTTTTCCAGAGTGTTTTTGGCTATTTCTTTGATTGGTATTTTAGTTTCTTGAAATATCTATTTGTAATGAATATTCTAAGTATGAAGACGTTTGTAGAGACACTCAACAACGATCGCAAAGTAGTGAAGAAATTAAACGTGTTATAAACTGACTACCTCAAATCAAATATCCAAACTAAAAAAGTATATAGTAAAATAACTGTTGTCAAATTAAATATCGAAACAGAATCTTTGTTTGTGTGTCAACTGTTAAGTTTCTTGCACACATTGTTATGATAAGAGAGAAAGTAGGAACCACCACCATCCCATGTGAGTCCTGCATTAGTTGACCTTTTTCTCTTTTTGTTTGTCCCGAGATTTAATCCCTCCGTTGATTTAAAACATTCAGGTTCCTGAAAAAGGTAGCGCCCTAAGAATGGACGAAGACTTTAGACTAGAAAGCTCGCTTTACCGAATGTATTAAGTTTTCATTCTTGGTGTCTAAGCAAATAAATGTGTGAAACTCTCACTCGAAATTCTGTGTTGTTTAATTTCAGACATGAAGGCCATATAAACCATGGCTAACTTACCGGTAAGTTAGCCATGGTTTATATGGCCTCTTTTTTTGTCATGTCTGAAATTAAACAACACAGAATTTCGAGTTGTTATCCAACTACAAAATTTCACCTGGTTATCCAACTACAAAATTTCAATCAGTCTAAGTAACAATCTAAACTTTCAAGTTGTTAAGACATCACATAACCAAATCCAGCTATATTTATGAACAACATCCATCTTAAAAGAAAGATAAATAAATCCCTAAAATGACGAAAATCAAGAATCTCCAGTCGTTCCATAATATCTGAAAGCCTTCCAGGTGTACCAATCAAGAGATTGCATCCTTCTTCTTCAATAATTTTCACGTCAGCTTTCACCTCTCGGCCTCCAACAAGTAACACAGAGTTCACATTTGCCAAATGGCTGTGCCACATTATATAGCTCTTTTGTTGGCGATATAATCACCTCAAACCTGTAATCCAATTTCAATAAGCATCAAAACTATAAACCCCATAAACCTCACAATCGAAAAAAATTCAAAGATTGAACTTGTACCTAATTGTCTAATTGTCAAGAGAGGGTCAAAACAGTTCCAGCGAGTTCACAAGCTTCAAGGTAGCGCCATTGTGAGAAATCAAACTTTTCCACATCAACCTGTTGTTGTCATTGTCACTAATGAGGAACTAGAAGGGGAGAATGACACGCCACTGCACTTACGGTCTGAGAAGAGTGAAGGACAAACTTGGATGGTGGTTTTAGAATTGCAGAGTGGAATAGCTAGATACTGCAGGTTCCTAGAGCTTGTTGTTTCAGAGTCTGATCCGTCCACAAGGAACCAGTTGGCGTTTAAAATACAAGTTGAAGATAGAGGATGGAAGCAATTGGAGTTTACTCTTGAAGAGTTTGATGTGATATTCTCGAGCAAGAAGGACATCGTAGTTGCAGCAAATACTGGCCATAAGACGAAAAATGCAGAGGTGGAAGCAAACGAGGCAATAACCACCTTCCCGACATACCACCTTGAGGACAAGTTGGTTCTTCATGGCGGGAGTATTGTTAGGACTCGAATTAGATTTATGGGCCTTTCCTGGGCCTCGTCTAGGGTCAATGTTTAAGTCTAATTACTTTTACAAGTCTTAGTATTTAAGTGGCTTTAGTTTCTTTGTAAATGATCATCGAAAAAAATCAACAACAAACAATTTCTTCTTCTCTCTTGTTCTTCTCCTTTCTCCTTCCAGTTCTTCTGATTTCTCATCTCTTTCTTCTGCTTCTTATCTTATTTCTGTTACTTCTTGATAGTACCAATTCTGGTTCTATCAATTGGTGCTTTACATTGAGAGCTTTTACGAACTCAAGGTTACTTGGAAAAATTAATTTCACTTATGAGCGTTACGTTCTTATGCAACAAATGCTCGATCGTGTGGATCAGTTGGTGTCAACAATCAAGCGCTCAGACATCCAAAGCACAAAAAGGTTAATCACAATCGTTTTTGCAAAGGTTTTAACTATTTACCCCAATGCTGGAGGAATTGTAAGCCTTCTTTGCTCACCAACACGCATGCCTTTAAAAATAATTTACAAAAAGAGAAAAAAGAGAAGAGATCAAAACAAAAAGATGGCACCATTTGAAAATACATAGTGAATACAAAACCAGTACGAGATTAGCTAGTTACCAATAATGCCAATATCCACTGCTTCAATGACATGTCTATGACCTGTAATAAACAACGACAAGCACATAATAAGCATCCAAGTAACACCCACTGAATATGTAATATATATATTACATATATATATTACATATATGAAGCCCCTATTTTCGCATCTAGTCAAAATACCAACCTAGACGAATCTTAGAAGGTTTTCTTCCATCATTGGAACAGAAAACTTCCCCACTCTCCTTAAGCCTTGCAGTGATATAGACAAAAACCTGCACTCAGAGACAATATAATGAGCTCAAACATATATTATATGTCATTGCAGTAATCATGTATGCATATTAGGACCTAAATGCGCATACCCATTTACCAACACTAGCCTCCTTGCCAAAGGGGTCACCGCAGACTATTTGTTCAACAATGACACCATCTCGGTCAGCTGTTTGCTGTTCCTCCTTTGACCTCCTTTTCTTCTCAGGAGGTTGATCTGGGGTCTTGGAGCTTTCACTTCTGCAATAATACCAACAGAAAAAAATATAAGATGGGAAAAAGGTTTGAAAGAAGCATTGTACCATCATAAAGCCATCTTTAAATTGTGACCTAATCATGCCAAATGCAAATCATAAATCTACTAGCTAATATTTCCCAATGACATGAATACTTTCGATTATTCAATGTTAAAAATAAAAAGTATTCAGTCAATTACCTGCATTGTGATGGAAAGTCTTCTTCATCAAAGGTAGAGCTATCGGAATCTAAATACAAAACCACAAAAGTTTTACTTTGTTATCAAGAAATCAAGAATCAAGAACAAAGTAGTGTAGTACCTGGGAGAGCACGAGGTGGTAGGTAGCGGCGGCGTGCGTGGATAGTGTGTATTCTCGGTACAGAAAGCACACAAACAGCTAATTTGCGTCCTCCCATGTCGATCCCATTAAGTTCATGCGCCTTATCTGCAATGTTTTTTCCGTCAATTAAAGCTACAGCATAGCTGTAAAAAGCAACAAAGAGACAAGTCTTTAGTTAGAGAATTTGATAACTTGAACGATTGGGGAAAATGAGAGGAAGAAGTCACGATTACAAACCCCTCGACGTTGAAAATGTTGAGGATAAGGACCTCTCCATATGAAGACCACAGATTATTCAGAGCGTTCTGGATATCAATCTTACTAAGGGAAGTGTCAAGTCCTTCAACTCTTACCAGAACCTTACTGCAACAAATAGATGCTATATCAATTCACCTGCATGGATATTAAAAGATACAAAAGAATCTACAGAATAAAAAAGGCATGCAGTGGGTGTGGGTTTACTCTTTTGCAGTTTCGGGAAACGGAAAAGGCTTAACAGAGACATTCCATCCTCCCACGTCACTTCCGTCAAGTTGCAAGGCCTTATCGACTGCGCCTTCTCCCACAAGATATATATAAGCAAAACTGCATGAAATTTTAAAACCAAAAACATTTATAAATTAAGCATTCAACTTGAACTGATCATCAATCAGCTGTACGTGTAAATCTAGCTAGAGGAAGAAGGTGAAGCTACGAAACCTTCCGAGAATCTTCGTAAAATAGTTCATGGGAAGATGCAAATCCGTGATCTCTCCACATGAAGCGAAGTGGTTTTTCAACGCACTCTCGACATCATCAAGAGGGAGGCTAGTGTCATACCCCGAAACAATAATCCTACCAATGTCACTGCAATTTATTTGATAATACCATACGTATATATATCATCAACGTTACCAGAACACATGCATCCATCTTACACATACCAAAAAACAAAAAAGGGAAATACAAATATCAATTCAATTTATAAATTACCTGATTTTAGGCTGCAATTTCAGACCCTAAAAGTACAAAAGATCTAATCAGAAAGATTACTTGTGAAGAAATCATTAATTGAGAGACACGCTAGGGGTTATAGAGTGAATCCGAAGAAAATCCATAAGGGAAAGAAGAAGAAGGTTACCTTGAAGGGGTATTCGTTCATGGTTGGAGAAGTTGAGTAGGGTCTTGAAAAAGATATCTTAACAGTTTTACTTTTAGGGGTTAAATTAGGTCTGAAGATGGTATTTATAATTATTAAAAAAAAAAATCATTATTGGGCGGTCAATTTAATTATGGACTGGACTAAAAGCCCGTATGGTCCTAATCTTCCGAACCGTCGAGGGAATTGACTAATATCATTACCCTTTCATGTCATGTTCACGTGTCATAGATTTTTTTTGTTTCATATATGTAAGAAGAATCATGTGAAGCTCTCTGTCTCTGTTCCAATGTTAATTGTATTTGTTTCGCCTTCTTGTCTGAATAAAAAGGTAGAAGAACAATCACAATGGAAAGGAAAAAACTGTTTAGTTTGTAGTTTTCGATCTCATTCCCTTGTCAAATTAGATCGATTGCGGATCTGTGGATCATTTTGTCATTAACTCTCTATATGATTTTGTCAGATACATAATTCAAAATTGTTATGGTTTAACTCATTAATTTTTTCTATGAATAATAATGATGATCCAAAAAACAAAGATTTAATTACTCAAACTTTAATAGACCCAATCCCACAAAGACGATATTGTTTAGTATTCACCACAACATAATAGTTCCGGGGCTATAATTAACTAGGTCTCGTATAGACATTTGGTTTGTTCCCTTCCTATTATACAATGTCAGTTTTTAAAATACCCACATATTACTGCCACCTTGTTGAATAATTTCTATGTCATTGCAGTAATCATGTAGGCAAGTTAGGACCTAAATGAGCATACTTTCTTGCCGTTGGGGTCGCCCATGCGTAAATCGTCAACAAAGAGCTCATCTCGGTCAGGTGTTTGCTGTTCCTCCTCACTTGACTTCCTTTTCTCCTCAACAGGTTTATCTGGGGTCTTGAAGCTTTCACTTCAGCAATAATACAAAAAGAAAAATATTAAGATGGGAAAAGGTTTGAGAGAAGCATTAATTGTACAATCATAATATAAGCAATCTTTAAATTGTGACCTAATCATGCCAAATGCAAATCATAAATCGACTAGCTAATATTTCCCAATGACATGAATACTTTCGATTATTCAATGTTTAAAATAAAATAAAAAAGTATTCAATCAATTACCTGCTTTGTGGAATGGCTGCAGCACTGGCAGAGTGATGGGCATCTAAAAAATAAACCACAAAAGTATTAACTTTGTTATCAAGAAATCAAGAAATCAAGAACAAATTAATTATGTAGTAGGTACCTAGGAGAGCAAGAGTTGTCCCCTTGAGGAGGGGGAGTGAGTGAACAGGGCTTATTCTCGGTAAAGAAAGCAAACGAACAGCTAATTTGCGTTCTCCCATGTAGAACCCATTTAGTTCAGACGCCTTATCTGCAATGTTTTTTCCGTACATAGCAGCTATAGCAGAGCTGTAAAGTATTTTAGTTAGAGGAGAATTGGGGAAAAAAATGGAGAGGAAGAGAAGCTGCAAAAGAAACAAACCCCTAACAGGATTTCGATTTCATATGGAGAACAGAGGAGTTAAAGCGCTCTCGAGATCATCTTGACTAAGGCAAGTGTCAAATCCTTCAACACTTACGATAATCTTACTGCAATAAATAAGAGGCACGAGATGGATCAAATTCACATCATGTTAATATATAAAAGAAAGATACAAATTAAAAATCTCTCAAATAATAAAAAAATGCAGTGGTTTTTACTCTTTTGCATTGGGAAACGGAAAAGGCTCAACAGTGAGCTTCCAACCATCCAATTCACTACCATTAAAAAGTTGCAATGCCTTATCGACTGCGGCTTCTCCCACAAAATATACATAAGCAAAACTGCATTAAAACCAAAAAAAAACATTTATAAGTTAAAGCATTTAACTTGAACGGATCATCGATCAGCTGTACGTGAAAATTAACTAGAGGAAGAAGGTGAAGCTACGAAACCGGTCGTCAAAGGCCACATCCGTGATCTCTCCACATGAAGAGAAATGCTTTTCCAACGCTCTCTTGGCAACTTCAAGAGGAAGGCTATAGCTAGTGTCATATCCCGAAACAATAACCCTACCCATGTCCCTGCAATTTATTTTGATAATACCGATCACGTATATATATATCATCAACGTTACGAGAACATATGCATCCCATCTTACACATACCAAATAAATAAAAAAGGGAAATACAAATATCAATTCAATTTATAAAATTACCTGAAGTTAGGCTGCAGTTTCGGACCCTAAAAAGTACAAAAGATCTAATCAGAAAAATTACTTGTGAAGATATATCATTAATTGAGAGACAAGAACTAGGGTTTATAGAGTGAATCATCCACAATAAGGGAAAGAAGAAGAAGAAGGTTACCTCGAAGGCGTATTCGTTCATGGTTGGAGAAGTTGAGAAGAGCGAGAGGCGGCAATAATCCTTGATAAAGAAACCTTACAGTTTTTGGGGTTAAAATTAGTTCTGAAGAAGGTATTTATAATACTTTTTAAAAGAAAAAGAAAAAAACCTTTATTGGGCTATCATTTAAAAACAAACGATTGGGCCGTAAATTTATTTCTGGCTCTTTTGTCTTTTCTTTCCTAGATATTGTTTTCATTATGAATTATGACACAGAATTTGCAAGATGATATGATGGACTTAATGGATGAGAGAGCTCTGAATTTCAGGAGACACGAGCTACAATGTTCCCTGATGATCATTTCCGACTTTGCTCCGCTTGGTCGCAGTCTCAGTCTTCGCAGGCGGAATAAAAACGTAAATCAAACATGAACAACACAGAATCTTTCTCACTATTATAGCTACATCAATCTCTCATATTCCCACAAATCATCTACACTAAAAAAAATTGTAATCAGAATCTAAAGAGAACAGAACCAAAGGCGATTTCAAAAATTCCTTATGAATACTATAAATCAGATATCGAATCTCACCGTGGAGACGGCTTTGATAGGCGAAGAAGCGGATGGAGGAGAAGAAACGCCGCGGCGCGGCGTCCATATCTTCCTAAGAAAACGGAATGAGAGGATCTCAAAGCGACGAGCCTCCCGAGTCTAATCTTCTGATCCGTCGAAAAGACGGTAGCGGCTCCCGCCGGAGCTCGAAACGTCGACGACGATGACATCGCTTCAGAGAGAGTGAGTGGCTTTTTGGGTGGGTGAGAGAAATCGAATCAGGGCGTGTGTTAAAAACAAACTAACTCCAGAGAGAGAAGAAAGACAGTGGTCAATGCTAACGTGCGCTCTCACGTGCACGACACGTGCGGCGGCTTAATATATGAGAATCGCGTGAAACGCATCGCTTTACTGTTGAGATGAATTTAATCCACCGTCGATGGAGGATCTAACGGTTGGTTAAGACCACCGTTGATGTACAAGTGTGTTTGTGTTGGACACATGCTAAATATGAGTATGTTGAGTTTAGTTAACTGGTGCTAACAACTTTTTGCTCCTACTATAATGTATCTTATGTTATTAATCTATCATCATATTCTAATCTTAGATCTTCTCCATTTTTTTTTTTAATCAAAAACTTAAAAACGATGTACTCCATTAATAAAAACAACTAGATCGTCTTAAATATGTTATCAATATTCAAAAAATATATCTAATTTATATTTAAGTCAAAACATAAATTTTGAATTTTTGTAATATTATAAAACAATTTCATTCTTAATAGTAACTTACGATACGAATCAAATCCTTAAAGCCGTAGAAGAGTCAAGATTAAAAACAATACTTTGATCATTTGCTTTTTTTTTTTTTTTTAAAGTTAGCATTCAGCTTTTGTTATATTTATTGATGCTCATACTCTTCTTGAGGCTCATTATTCATCTAGTAATGTGTTGGTCGAGTCTATAACATTTTTGTATAATATTTTAAATAATTAATTATAAATGTTTTTAAAATGTGTACAGATTAACCCCAATGGAAATTTGTTGAAACTCGAGCTATGAATGGACACCCAATTGCAGTGATAATGGTTTGATTGACTAGGAGTTTATCATTAATTATGATAATTGATTAACTATGATATTTGATATTCATTTTTAGTATTGTATATATACCATATCTTGACAGGTATATAATCAATTATCATATATTGCCGTATATTCTATCTCTCATACAATACTAAAAGTATTGTAAAAAAATCAAAATATATTATAGAAGAAAATATATTAATATATGCAGTCTTCCGAAGTACAGCAATCTTGTGGGATGCCTCCTAGAGTTTGGATCCGTGCTCGGCCGGATCGAGCCAGCTGTTGTCCGAAGTACTGTTCCCCTTAAGATTCTCTCTCCGTCCACTGTAGTCCAATACCTATCAACCTGTTGGGCTTACGCCCTAATCAGACAATTTGAAGGTTTCTTGAAGCTTAAGGGTAAGATGGATTTTGATGACTATTCGATAGTCCATCATATGATTGAACATACAGAACGAAAGAGTTCAAGTGATTGGTCTGTAGATTCTCTATATGCAGCCAATGGCAGATCTAGAAAATATTTTTAAGGAAGTCAAAAAATATGTTTTAATGTTAATATATATTTAATTACTTATTAAAATATATTAATTTTATTTAATTAATATTACATAAATTAATAGTTGTGCATAATATTTACAAAATGGTATACTAAATAATTTTAATTAATTCATATACCATAATCCTCACAAATTAAAATCTCTTTATATGAAATTGTTTTGATATTGAAACTAATGAATAATTCAACTACAAAAAGCCTATGGTGATAAGAAAAAAAATAGTTTTAAAATATAAGTATTTGATTTTAATAATGGAAATTAATGATGAGAGTTAACCAAAAAATAAAAAGAAAAAGCATTGTTTTAATGGAAAATAAAAGCAAATATAAAGCAAATATAAATCTTGAAAAGAAAAAAGAAAGAAACATTAATGGAAATATAAAAAGAAGAAAATAATAAAAGGATAAAATCCAATAGTGTGTTAAACGGTGGGTCAATGAGTTCTGTTTCAACCAATTAAGCTGAAGATCTTTAACATATTACACCTACAAATTTTAATGTCTAGTATATTTTACCGGGGTCAATTGACCCCTTCCTTTCAACGTCGGTATGCAGCTGAGGATGCTCTTCTAAACGGTTGTATATGGTCTTGGTTCGGTTTATTTAGCAATAAACTAGTATCCAATTAAACTATTATTTTCGGGAGTGTTTTTGGTTATTTCTTTGATTGAATTTTTAGTTTATATTCCAAGTATGGTGGATACGTTTGTACTTTACCTTATCTACTTTTGTGGTTTCGATATTTGATTTGAGGTAGTCGGTTTATAACCACGTTTAATTTCTTCAAATTATCTTGCCCTAATTTAAGTATCTTCAAAGAAGACTTTATAGACAAGAAAGCTGGTTTCCTGCATAATTAATTAAAAGCATTGAATTTATGTGTAGAGATGACAACACTCGCTTTACCGAATGTATTAAATTTTCATTCTTGGTGTCCCAGCAACTAAGTGTGCAAGTTCTTTCCATCATCTGTAAGTTAGGACATAACGAAAAGAATAGAAACTTTTCAAATACAAAGTTTGGTCTGATTGATCTATGCTGAGGTGATCTATGCTGAGGTGATCTATGCTGCCTCTCCCTCATTGTTACAATGGCAAATCTAGTTCCTTGGTGCTGATTTTCTTACCTTCACATGTCACAGAATATCCTGTCGCAACTGAAGATAACCCACTGATGAAAAGGGTCCAGCCACCTACAATTCCCCAGCTCAGACATTTTACTGAGAGAGACCTAATGAGTGGAGTTAAAGAGCAGGCATCAGAGATAGCGATACAAAACACTGGCTACATAGCACCACAACGTGGACAACCAGGAAGCAGCGGCACAAAGAGTGACACTTATGCACTGGGAGTGCTACTCTTGGAACTGTTAACAGGAAGGAAAGCATTTGACAGGTACGCAAGCATATCACATACTAACATTAATCGTTGATAACCAAGCTAAGCTGTCAACGTATTCTGATGAATGTTGCAGCTCACGACCCCGAGGAGAACAGCTACTGGTGAAATGACAGGCGAAGCTTAGAGCAGATGATTGATGGAGGCATAGCCGGGACATTCTCTTCAAGAGTTGCCTCACAATACGCAGACATTATCTCCCTGTGCACTCAGGTATCCTCTTCACTCAGGATCATTACATTACAACTAATCATTCATTCACTACAACTAATCATTCATTCATAAACAGGTAGAGAAAGAGTTCAGACCAGCGGTTTCAGAAATAGTGGAAGCAGTCACTGCACTGATACAGAAACAGAACAAGGAAGCAAGCAGTAGTGTAGCAGACAAGACTGACCCTTTTAGTAAATCTTTCTGCTCAACAACGCACACGCTTCATCTCCTCACCTACCTTCAGCTACCTCTCCTCTTGACCTTTTTACTGTATCTCTTCTTCATGCACAGATACTTTTACTGTCGATATAATGGTTAGCATATGATGATAATACACATATTACTCTTTGTAAAAGGATGTTACTTAGTACATGATAGAAATAAATAAAAAAGAGTTTGAAACAAGGCAAGATCCTCTAGTAAGAAACAGGGTCACTTGGTGTTCTGAAACTAATTTTCTAGCCAATCCCAAAGATCAAACTAAGCAGAAACTCCAGCGTTCAACAATGTATTGATCTCTCCTCTTATATTCACAGGTCTTCCATCAAACATGGAAGAGAGACTTGTCTCACAAAGCTCCTTCAGTTCTCTTGTTTTCGAAAGTGCAGCTTCCTGTATACAACAACAAAATTTGTTAGATAGCCACTTCCAGTTCATATAGGTTTCGTGAAGCTCTCTATTCCAATGTTAATGGTATTTGTTTTTCCTTCTTGTCTGAATAAAAAGGTAGAAGAACAATCACTATGGAGAGGTAAAAACTGTTTAGTTTGTAGTTTTCGATCTCATTCCCTTGTCAAATTAGATCGATTGCGGATCTGTGGATCATTTTGTCATTAACTCTCTATATGATTGTCTGATACATAATTCAAAATTGTTATGGTTTAACTCATTAAATTTTTTCTAGGAATAATAATGATGATCCAAAAAACAAAGATTTAATTACTAAATAGGCTTCCTGTTTCTTTGTTTTTTAATGTCTAAATAGGCCTTTTGCTTGTCTTTTTATTCCTTATTCCACTGATCTTTAGGTCTTGTTGTTCTTCAATTTACTCGCTGGAAAATGCAACCTTGCCATCAACGGACGTGGTGCTCTTGTCTTCTGTTCGAATCCACGGACACATACAAATCCTGCAATCAGAAAATGTTAGATGTTTATCAGTTTCAATCATAGAACAGAACAATATTGGTCCTAAGAAATTCCGGATTTCTCTGTGTAAGAATTCATCGTGTACCTTTCCAAAAGCAGTATTGTATCTGCTCCGTTGAAAGACCTGCATAAATTCCGCAAACCCATTTCTAAGATCCTTTGGACAAGACGAAGGTGAATCTTTCCAAAATATTTGGGTTTCGTTAAGAATGTTTTTACCTCTGAATATTGATGTTACTGACGTTCCGAAGTAAACAGTCCTTCTAGGTAGCTTCCATATCCAATCTCTAGGAACATCAATGGGTTTGAGACTCGAATCATGGTCTGCAAATAACTGCAAGGTAAAAAATGGCAAAGGGGGGGGATAAAGAACCAAAGCAATTTAGAAGAAAATGTTTCACCTGTCTGTTTGAGTTTTATTACAACTAACCTCGTTAACTTGAAAGTAAGTCCCATTGAGCGGAAAACTTCCTCTCATAGCAGTTCTACATGGTATCTGTGTTGAAAAACGATATTAGTTGCTTGTATCTCACGGTTCCTTTCTCATAAACATTACAAAAGATCTAGACAATCTCACCAGAAGAGTTCCTCTAACTGTCTGTGAGTTCGCTTCCCTCACACTGTTACACTCTAGACATGTCTCATCAAAGCACATTTTGCCAGAAGCTTTTCCTTTACACGTCTGTTCAGGTGGTTGAGCCGAATTCGCCGTTTCACCTGGCGAACCAAACAACTACATTAGTTAACCTGATCCCAAAAACTAATATACATATAAAATCCACCATTTCTACGTTCTAGCTTTCATTTACAGCCTCGAAATTTAATCTTTAACCAACTCTATTTCAAATGCTTTTTAGTTCTAGCTTTACGTTCTTCGAATACTGACAACACAGGAAAGAAACATTGCAGTTTTATCCTCACCTGGTGTCCAAATAGCTAAAAGATAAGGACTTGGATCATCTGGTTCTCTTTTATCCATCTGTTTTCACCACATGAGAATTTTTATACAGTCTTGTTTAAATGAAACAGCTCGAGTATAGAGAGAATAAAAATTTGACTTACACCATTGAGGAGAGGATGTGAATCCGGGAGCTCGTACCTGCAAACAGACCACACATTTATCAGTTACCTTGTCTATATATACTACACCTGGCTTACAGCTTTACAGTTGAAGTCATTCTATCATTGACATTATCTATATATCCCTTTTGCATGCTTGTCTCTTATTACTGTGTTGAATGCAGGGTCAGCTCGGGCCGGTCAGTGAAAAAAAAAAATGCCAAAACTCTGGCTGACCCACATGCTATAAAACCCAAAATTTATATGAAAGATAAGATATAGGAGACGATATCAGCTTACACTTGGTGCTCTGTCCTGAGACGGCTTATGTTCTTTAGTTTGGGAGTTGGAATAGAAGTATTGGTTGGATTTAAAGCAACCAAAGCCTTGGCCATGTCACCGTCTTGGAGCTCCATGTTTCTTTCCATGTGTTCCCGTAAGGTCATGCCGAACTGTTCAATGTTGAGTTTTATTGTTGGGATCTCGTCAGGGTCCTCATTGTAGTAAGCATCTTCAGTGTCACTCTCTGTTATCTCAGTGCATTCTTGCTCGGGCGAGGATGGCTCTTCGATTATTGGTTCACAGTTTCCTCTATTTGATGGTGTTCTCCTAGTTAGGGATTTCTCCAGCGGAGGAGGTAATTCCATCATCGGGATGGCCGTAGGAGTAAAGGACTCGGGAGGGACTGGAAGAGTTGAACTGGTTAAGCTCCTCTCGTCTGGTGCCGGCAAAGCAAGTCTTGCACTGTTACAATGGCATCAGTCATCAAATCTCATATTTGAAATCCTACTTTGGCATAGGCATTATGGTGTTTATGTTTGGATCACTAGAGCTCATGCTAAATTGATAGTGTATAGGAATCAAGATTTTGACGTTGAACTTTGTGTTGTTCTCTTAATATTATTGTCAGCTTGCTATCATGAAACTGAGAATAGTTACTTACCCAAAATCCTAAATTTTATATTTTTGGTAACAGATGTATTGCGTAAAAGTGCATGAAAGCTTGCTTACCTAGCATAAGCACTGGCAAAATGTCTGCATTCTCCTCTCATTGGACATGCGTTACAATTTGGCCTACTCTTTGTGCAGAAAACCTGATACGCATTCACATGATTTAGACACATACTTGATCAGGTGCCCACAATGCTTGAATTTACCATATGATAGATGAGAACAAATCAACAAATACCTTTCCAAACGTAATCAGCTGGTAGTGTAACTCATACCTGAATAAGAAAAAGTACGTAAATTAATTTCACTCGAAACAATAGAATTCTACCGTAGAAATACTGGTTTTTCAGACAGATGATTTGATAGAGTTTATGAGCATACAGTGTTCGTTGATCGAGTTTGCAGAGTCTTGGCCAAAGAAATTTTTGGATGGACTCGAGCACTGGGTATCTGTGAAAACACTGAACGGTTATGATTTGCAAACAAAAAAACAATTAGTTGTTTAGATGACAAAAACAAAGAAACTTACAGCTCTAGGAGGTGTAACTGAAGTGATTCAGGTAAAGGTTGTAGAGGCACCCATCCCAGCCTAACGGCTATCCTTCCAACATTCGTGTCAACCTTCATATTTATACAATTCCCAGCTTAGTTAGCCGGAGTTATCCTAAGCTATTAGTAGATAATGGAATAGTATGACTCACAGGGAAAGCAAGATTGTGGAGTGTCAAGAGTCGCACGCATTCGACACTTTTCAAACCCAGGCCTCTTATGCTCAAGAGATAGTCCCTGTAAAATAATCATGAGCAACTTTTTTAACTACTCAGTCTGACGTAGCTGTTGAGTATCGATCGTGCAGTAATTAAAAATGTGGTTACCGACTTGGCTTTGTCAGGAGGGACATCTCTCAACCATTCAAGGTCGACACCACCGTGATCTTTAACTATCCGTTCAAGAAAATCCTTCAATGTTGTAGATATAGCTACATAATTAACTGATGTTCAAGCCTTCTGAAAGAAACTAAGAGGCCCTCAACTGAAATCAGTAGATTTACCTTAATTCGTACCGCCAACATGTTATTCATTCCTCTTTCCTTAATAGCCTCGGAGATTTCACTGATACTAGCACGTCTTATTGCTTCATAGTCTATGGAATCCAAACTGTCTTTGCTTCGTTCCTTTCTCCCTTCATTCCCATCCACGTCTTTTCTGAGACTATCCCACTGACTTGTAGGCTTTTTCCCATCAGCAAGAGTCCCTTTCATCTCTCGCACAATAGTGGCATTCGTCTCCTTGTATTCAACTGTCGTCTGCTCTTTATTTATGGAATTTGATTCAACCACGTCTTTAGGAGTTCTATCTCTCGGTAGACAGCCATCTATGATGTTCTGTGTGGTACTGGACTGTCTTGTAAGACATTCTTCAGAAGAGTTGAGCAGCTCCATAAATGTTTTTTGTAACTGGGATGCTTTATTCATCTCATGTTGTTGATGTTGGGCATCCCCTTGGTGCACTTGGTGGGTGCTTGCGGAAGCGGAAAATCCCATTCCTGGTATTTCATGAGGCGTAGATGGTATGATCTGACCTGTATACTCTCTTGGAACACTTCCACCTTGTCTGAAAAATCTGCGAGGTACATTTCTGTTCTTTCCTCTGTCAACTCTTGGTGAAATGGACAGCCACGAATAACCAAGGCCTTCACCTTGCATTCCAAAATCCTCTATGTCTAGTACATGTGGCTGCCGAATCGTACCCTGCTCATAGCTACTGAAACGATTGCTCGGTCCTTTTTTTTGCCAGTTAGTATCATTGCTTGGCTGACCAAATGAGAGATGCTCCTTGCAGTTCATTGTTTTGTCAAGATCAGGTTTCTTCTGAACGACATTTGCAGTTTCTTGTATCTGAACTTCACCAGATCTTTCATATAGAACCGGCCTCTCATTCTCTTGGAGAAAAATTTCAACAGACAAGTTCGGACTCCCAGTCTGCACTGATTGTGATGATCCACTGACAGTTTTTGTTTCATACCTGGGTGTAGAAAACTCGGCGTCTGATTTGGAACATGAACTGGATCCAACCCTCCCACATGACTGAAATATCGCAGGATCAAAAGAATCTTGTGATGATAATACTTCCTCTTCTAAATTCTGACTACTGTTATCTAAGAAATTAAATCTTTCGATTCCAGAGTTTGAACAGTCTCTTTGCTGCTCTTTTGATCCACTATCAACCTCAGAAACTTGCTTGTCAGATGGATTTTGAATCTTTTCCTGCAACGAAGGAATGTCATTTAAGTTCAGAATGCATCCTTCTGGATCCTCAATAACTACGCTTCTAATACTCCTTTCATCTTCTCGACTGCTGCTTAATTTTGGAGGGAATCGAGCAGCTAGAGACATGAAAGCAGAGCTGCATTGTAAAAACACCACGGGTTATTTTCTATGTTTTTGAACTTACTTTGAAATGCTCATTTTATTAAGGTGACTCATATACCTTGAAAGGTGATCCGTGACATTCTGGGTAAGGAAAACTCCAATGACCGAATCAACCACCGATCCCTTCCATGGTGAAAAACGTCTATCTCCTGTAAACATTTAAGTTCAATTGATCATCTAAAGCAGCATCAGAAATAATAGGCACATAAACCATTTAGCTGTCACCATGAATGCACACTTGTTCTTTACAAGATGCATTATCCATATTCTTTGCCATGATTTACTAATAAGTTTTTTGTTTTTTTTTTTAATTCTGCACACAAAACATCATTTTTTGGGTATTATAATGAATGTGTGACCAAAACGTTGGTGGTATTCTGTTTGCCTGTAAGCTAATTTCATATTGTTCCCTAGTAACTTTACTATTATTTCAGGATAATGTTTTAGCTAATGCCTGAGATTCCCATCCAGACATGCAATGTAAATAAAAACAGAGTTGAGAGTGTTAGAATCTTCACCTTGTACAAGATGCATACGGGCGATGAATGAATCCGCCCTTCCTCGGAAAACTCTCCTCTCTTCTTCCCACCACTTCTCTGTTTTCTTATCCATCTCTTCATTCCCATCTTTTTTTCCGTTCCCCATCAATAAATTCCATATCCGAGCTGTTTCATCATCAAGGTCAACTTTAGGCCTTGGTTTTTTCTTCTTGCTCTCATATGGAACAACTGCACCATCTCCTCTGTACAGGACAAGTTCATTTTGCTCTTGTGCTCTGCTTTTCTCTCCTAGGGTGAGATTCTGCATTTTGTATATTATTTCTGCAATAGAATCCTCACATTTCAGTTCTCCTGATGGACCTATACAATGCAATAACAGTGGTTAAGGAGCTGGTTTGGACACATCAGTTATGAAAAATCTCAAAACTGTATTACAGAGATAGTAGAATACATTAGTTACCTCGTGATTTTCCTGTATCTGGTACGGACTTCCTCCCTTTCTCTTTAGCCTTACCTCTTGATGAAGGTATCTTTGGAGGAGTAGGTTGCCAAAGCTGGATCTCTGAGCCATGAGTAGGCGGAGGTATTGATTTTTTTCTCCCTGCATGACCCTTTCTTGCTGGCGTTTTTGGGACAATAAATTTCTCATTATCTGCAGACTTCTGAACTAGACACGAAATTGCTTTAGGTCCAGTTTTAATGATGCTGCCAATATTTTTATCTTTTCTTGCCCCATCAGTTGGATCATCCTCGACTTCTATTACCTCAGGTGGCATGCCATGCAGATTTGCGTGGACTACTTTCTGGATTTTCATTTTCTTTGCAGCATCAGAATATTTCTGTCTCTCCACATCTTGTGATTGAGCAATCCGTTGGAGAGAGGGCCAACGACCTGCTAAGTTTAGATCATGGTTATGCACCTGTCCCATTGCACGATGATATTGTCTCTTCGAGCCTCTGGCTTCCTCAAGATTAGCCATAAATGGAGTTGGTAAATAAGAGTTTTGAGATAATCCTTTCTTGCATACGTCAAAGTAATCACCATTGGATCTCTCATGAGACGGGATGTACTCATTTTCTTGATGGATATCTTGCTGTAAAGTACCAGTAGTGCTGCTTCTCTGACATGTACCTGCAGTCCCATTCAAACTCCTGGTA
>NC_025704.1:1746829-1781146 GCF_000633955.1 Camelina sativa | reverse complement strand
TTTTTGCAGGAATTTGTGACTGAAAATGACGTCGAAGCCCAGGTGATGACATGCAGGCAGCTACCATCCGATTCAAGTGAGTAAAACCTTTTAGAGTTCCAGGCTGCTGGTTCGTGAAAGGTAAAGAGCACTGCTGGCCTCTCATTGATGATCCAGGTTGCTGGTTTCTCAACAAAAATCCAGGTTGTTGATCTTGGGTAAGTAGTCCATGTTGTTGCCCTCCGGTTGACATAACAAGCTGATTCATGTCTGCCGGTGATCCATATTGTCGATTTCCAGCAGGTAAACAAGTCTGCTGATTCAAAAATATAGGCTGCTTGTTCCCTTGGAGACCTCCTAGTTGCTGGTTTTCACTCACCAATGCAGGCTGTGGAGTTCCTATCAGATACATAGGTTGTTGATTACCCATGGCCAAACAAGGTTGCTGGTTTCTTATGGTCATGGGAGGTTTCTGGTTATCGAATGGAAAGCCGGTGAGTTGGTTTTTCATCTGAAGCCAAGCTTGTTCGCTTTCCATTGGGAACTGGGTGTTATCGGTTGCCACTGGGAACTGGGGTTGCTGATTTCCTATCAATAATTCAGGTTGTTGGTCTCTGGCCAGTAATTGTGTATAATTTTCTTGTAATACTCTGGGTAGTTTTTCTGGCTGGTTTCCCGTTGACGCTTCAAGTGGCTGGTTCGAAGCAACCAATTCATTGCTCTGCTCTATTTGTGTTGCTGAAATCGGGAAACTACCACTAGTTCCACCAGTGGCATCTCTGATCTCAGAAAATGACTTTGAGCCACTCTGGACAAATTCAGCCACAGAGTCACCTTGCCTCGCATCTCCAGATTCCTCCAAGTTAAAATTCAAAGCTTTTCTGCAACTTTTGAGTGTGACTTCAGGGATTTTGTTGCTCATACGTCCAACATTGGCTTGCTTTTTAGTAGTTGATTCTTCCAAGTTTTTCTTTTGAGCTTTCTTCCTTTTGCTACTCCCCGTTTCTTTAGATTTCATATTCTCCTGAGTTGCAGGTTTGCGTGGCTTCCTTTTAGGTTTGCCTTCCACGACCACCTTGGGCATGAACTTCTTTCTCCTTTTTGAGGGTTTCTGCTGAGGTGTCATGTTCAGATCAAAATCCAGAACATCTTGTCTCCTGCCATCATTTTGTTTAGTAACCTCCGTCGAATTAACAACAGACGANCGAATGGAAAGCTGGTGAGTTGGTTTTTCATCTGAAGCCAAGCTTGTTCGCTTTCCATTGGGAACTGGGTGTTATCGGTTGCCACTGGGAACTGGGGTTGCTGATTTCCTATCAATAATTCAGGTTGTTGGTCTCTGGCCAGTAATTGTGTATAATTTTCTTGTAATACTCTGGGTAGTTTTTCTGGCTGGTTTCCCGTTGACGCTTCAAGTGGCTGGTTCGAAGCAACCAATTCATTGCTCTGCTCTATTTGTGTTGCTGAAATCGGGAAACTACCACTAGTTCCACCAGTGGCATCTCTGATCTCAGAAAATGACTTTGAGCCACTCTGGACAAATTCAGCCACAGAGTCACCTTGCCTCGCATCTCCAGATTCCTCCAAGTTAAAATTCAAAGCTTTTCTGCAACTTTTGAGTGTGACTTCAGGGATTTTGTTGCTCATACGTCCAACATTGGCTTGCTTTTTAGTAGTTGATTCTTCCAAGTTTTTCTTTTGAGCTTTCTTCCTTTTGCTACTCCCGGTTTCTTTAGATTTCATATTCTCCTGAGTTGCAGGTTTGCGTGGCTTCCTTTTAGGTTTGCCTTCCACGACCACCTTGGGCATGAACTTCTTTCTCCTTTTTGAGGGTTTCTGCTGAGGTGTCATGTTCAGATCAAAATCCAGAACATCTTGTCTCCTGCCATCATTTTGTTTAGTAACCTCCGTCGAATTAACAACAGACGAGTCCACAATGCTCTTCATACTTTTGTCAGATTTCGGCTCTGTGATTTCATGTCCAGTGGTAGTAGTTATCTTTTCAAGGAATCCATTCTTTTCACCAGTTGTGCACAGACTGGGCGTTGACGGTACAGATTGAAACGAACTTTCAAAGACGGACCCAACTACTTCTCTTCTAACTGGTGAATTCAGATTGTAAAGAGGCTTACTACACGCTGGAGTTCCATCTGTTCAAAACCAAGACTTCCTTCAGAAATGGTATGCTCTATGAAATCCAATGATGATATGCAATGCCAGTTTGGCTCATGCTTAAAAGGTTCTCTAATTCATGCACATACCAATAGAACACCTTAAGATCTAAGTACTGCCAAAACGAGGGAAAAAACAAAAAAAAAGAACTGCAAAAAAAGATTTGATCACTCACATTGACGAACCTGGAATAAGTGATCCCCACCACTCAGCAAGCTTGTGAAGGAGAACGGCATCTGCACGGGATCCAACAAGTCGTCCAATTCAAACTCAGTACAGCCAGCTTGAGAACTGCCACTTTGGATGAAAGAACTGTTTACCATACCCACATCTGAAGTAAATATTCCATTGACCAGCTCTACGTTACCGGTGGTGTTTCTGATAACAGGTGCTAAACGAGAATTTGCATCACTCCTGCCCAAAAGATCCCTCTCACTATTACTCCTACCTTGACCATATGGTCCTTCTAAGTTATTAACCATCCTATTTGTGTTTATCACCCCTTGATGAGCACCATGGTTATAAACCACATTTTGATCCATTCCCTGCACCGCATAGTTAAGATCACATACAGCACCACTGTTGCAGAATCCCCTCTCTTCAAACTCACCACCTGAAGGAACCCCATTTAGATCCTGGTGCATCACTCTCTCATCTACGATCAGACTTGATGTACCTTGCAGAGGTTTCTTGGGTGTAAATGGAATCCAAGAACCCCTGAGTTGGAACTCTTTTTGAGTTTGATTCTCCAAAGGAACTCGAAAATAGCTATCCCCAGGATCATCGGCCCTCGAATTCATACCAAACTAATAAGCCCTAGAAAATCACTCCCCCCTTCTTCAACCCTATCACTCTAGTAATTACCAATGCAATACCTAACCAAATCCTCCACAAATTGTTTCTACCTAACACTCTCCAAACACCAAAACCAGGTTAGAAGGACGAACACTCATTTTAAGGCGACATCAACATAAGAATCTGCACCCAAAAAATGAAGTAAATAAAAAAAAAAATATTCAGATATTTTTCTTTCTCGACACAACAAGAAACACATTTAATTTGAAAGATAGTGATAGCTGGAATCCAAAAAAAAATAAATGAGAAACGTCAAAAAATAAAGTAGACAATGTTTTCTGGGAAAGGAAGATAAAAGCAAATCTGGGTTAATTATTACGCATTAATCAAAAATTTCTCAGGTGTTAAATGGCTGAGATTATAATCAAAAACAGAAATAAGAAATTGAGAATCTTCTCGTGATCGGAAGATGTTGTAACAGCTGAACAAATTCCAGATAAATGAAAAGAGGAAACTAATAATCAAATAAACAATAAATGGAGCTAGAAAAGCTCACCAGGTCTGAGCTTCTGATTCTCAGGCGAGTCAATGCCGGAGAAAACTGAGTCAGCTCTGCCGTTAGAGATAGATAAGCATCAAGAGAGAGAGAGAGAGAGAGAGAGAGTGGTGACATGTAGAAGAAACCAAGTGAGTCACAGATATAGCAATTATAAATATTGGGCCCTGAAGCCCAAAACTAGATCCACCCCACCAGGATTTGTTGCTTTTAAGTTTCCGTATTTTGTTCAATTAATTGTCATTAATCCTTTTTAAATGGTTTAAGCATTCAAAGTTGATTTGATTCAGTCAAAATACTGATGACAACGCCAAGATGAAGCAACGTAAGTAGCGTTTTTTTTGGGCCTTATAAAAATATGTTCAGTAGAATCATATTGTGAAATAAATTTATTAATTGTTTGTTCTTCTTCTAAACTTAATATAGTAACTAGTAAGCATGTTAACACGTTTATTTAATTGGCATTTAATACATATATTTTTTTGTTTAGCGGTCAAAAAAAAATTACATTTTTAAAAATATATCTCGTACTTGTGTTTGTTTTACCACTATTTTCGTATCTAATTCACACTAATTGAGTAATTAAACAATACTTTGGACCCAATTGGAATATAAAACCCGACCCGATGGTTAAGGAATTGTATAAAACGACAAGTTTCCGCGTGGTGGCCATTAAATGATTGTGACGGATCTCTTCCTACCCCCGAATACTTTCGCTTTAGTCCCTCATCTTTTCGGATAATCCTATTTTAAACCAAAGAAAGGTTATCTGATCCCAAGTTTATTATCTGCTGCTCCTTTTATTTTTCTGTATTTTTTAATTTGACTCCCATATATTAAATTTGTCAGTGTTCACGAGTTACGTGTCTCAACGAGTCACGAAACATTATATTATGAGATTCTTGCTCTATTTCAGAATTTATAGCTGAGGTAATAATTTTGAATTTTCTGTTGACTATATAATTTGGTTCTTATTATAGTCAATATTGTCGTAATGGACATACGATTTCTTTTTGTGACAATAATTTCATCATCATATACCAAATTTAACGTTTTCCTTGAGACTAGAGTCAGAAAAAAAGTTTATCTCTCTCATGTGGAAATATATTTACGCAAAATTATTTTTCTAGGTGATCATGCAAATCAGTTACATTGTAATACGTTGATTGACATAGATACAAATTGCACACATACCAAAATAAAGAGATTAATTATCTTTCGAATCTGCTTAACGTTTTTCTTACCATCATTACGTCGATTGACATAGATACAATTTGGTATACGTTTCTTCTATTTCTAGTGGCATATTTGGTGTAGTAGTAGTTTTTTGTCAACTAAAAAGTACGCGTCACATAATCAAAAGACAATATATTCATTTGTTGTAATCTTTCCATGTATCCTTTACTCGTAAACATTATGATTATGGGTATGGCAAAAGTCAAAACTCAGAACGTTTTATTATCGTTAAAAAAAACAAAAAAAAACGAATGCTCCAACAAGTAACAATCCACTCAACACCTTTTAAAAAAAAAACTTGCAGATAATGAAGACTTATATATTTATATATATCGCTTTCATATTGACAAGTTCAACGTCAATCAAACTAGTTAGGTCAATTTTTTCCTAGCGTTTCTCTTAAGTTAAAACTGTTTGAAAGTTTGTACAAATTTCTAGTTTTATATTTAGAAGTTGTTAATTAATTGAAGAGAATTATATTGTGGTAGCTTCCTTTCTCTAATTGTTTGACCAATGACTTATTGTTTCTATAACTCTCTCATACTATCAAAACAAAATTATAAAATTAAATTTTATACAGATTACGAATGCAAACTTTTTGGAAGTTACAATTGTGCTACAAGTTACAACTTACAATTTAAGATAGTTGTCGTGATTAGGGCTGGTCCTAGAAAATCTATCTATGGACTCAACTTAATTACAACCAATCTATCTATCTACAAATTCTTTCCTTATTCTTGACTTTTTCTTTGTAAACTACAAGGGAGAGAAAATTGATCGTCCCGGTCTTATTCAACTAAGGAAAGAATTTGTAGCATATACTACATATTAAGGTTCGCTAAAGCAAATTCTATTTTTAGATCAAAACTGTCATTGATTGTAATCATCACGTGCATTGTTAGTTATTTATTCTTATATAAGTTCGTCATCGTGAATGATTAATTTTCCATGTAATTAATACTACTAAATTATGATTATCGAGACGAGAACAACATATATATGATCTATTAAATATCCTTAGTTATTAAGTTGTTTTGAATTCAACAAAAGATTTAAAGTTGCATGGAAATTTCGTTAAACGTCCATTTTCTAATTCGTGACCGTAACTGAATTTAAAAACTCTGAAAAAAATTCCTTGATTTTAATAATTTATATAAATATTTTTATTTATGTTATTCTTAACCGTTTGTTAAAATATTGTGATGTTTTTAAATGTTTTACTTTTGTGTATTTAAATATAAGAAATTTCTCACTGTTTTCTTTATATTTTTTTTATGCCAAGGAAATTTCACACTGTTAATTAGATAAATTTGGTGAGATTGTCAAACATTTATAGGTTCCAAAAGTGACAATCAAAAAGATTCGAGACAGAATCAATAAGTAGTCTGAATATAAAGTAGTAACACAAAAAAAATAAAATAAAAGAAAGGCGAAATATAGGATTCTAATAACACGACGAACTTGACTCGCTCACTCTCTCTCTCTCTCTCTCTCCACAATTAGCTGCTTGCTTTTAACATCTCTCTCTCTCTTTCTCTCTCTCTCTCACACACCATGTGGGATGTGGCTATAGCAGTCTTCACTGCATCTTCCTCCTCCTCCTCCTCCTCCTCCTCCTCCTCCTCCCCACTTTCTTCTTCTCTCTCTTCCCTCCTCTCTTAATTTCTTCTCCTTTTTTCCAGATTTTTCTCTGATTCACATCTTTTCCTCGAATGATCGGTAAGATTCTCTCCCCCCCCCACTGTATCATTCTTACGCGCTTCCTTCCTTTTTTGGGTTACTGTTACCGTGTCGGTTTATTCTTCTCGATTTGCCGACAATTCCTAATTCAAAACCATGGGTCTTTATTGAATTCGATTTTTGATTAAACGCGTTAAGCTACGACACCGTCTTTGTATACTTCTTATAACCCGATTTGGGCGTTTTGGGGTTGGTTGGTAGATATTTCTGTAGCTAGATTTCCCCAATTTCTTCTTCGCTTTGTGTAAGAGTTATTATTACTTCTTGCTTCTTTCTTGATGCTTGGCTTTGCTTTTAATAATTCGAGATTTCAATCGTGGGTTTGTTTTTTTAATGTGAAATTTGATTGCTTTTTGTAATTTCCTCACTGTTTTGGTGATTGTATTGGTTTCTTTGTTGGAAAAGCAGGTTGAGAGAGAGAGGATGGTGTCAGAGACTTGGTTTCGTAATCTGTGGAGGTTTCCAAAGAAACATGATGGTCATAAAGATAAGGCGGTGCTTGAGGTATTAGCGTTTGAGGTTGCGAGTTTGCTGTCAAAGCTTGTTCATTTATGGCAGTCACTTAGTGATAAGAATGTTGCAAGGCTTAGGGAAGAGATTACACATTCCACTGGTATTAAGAAGTTAGTTTCTGAAGACGATGATTTCATCGTCAGGTTAATACGCGATGAGTTGATGGAGAGCATTGAGAATGTAGCTAAAGCTGTTGCTAGGCTTGCTAGGAAATGCAATGATCCTAAGTTGAAGAGCTTTGAGACTTGTTTTAGTGAGATGATGAAGACTGGAGCTGACCCTTATGGGTGGCAGTTTGGCTGGAAGAAGATGGATAAAAAAGCTAAGAAAATGGAACGTTTCATCGCATCAAATGCTAGTCTTTACCAGGAGACTGAGATTTTGGCTGATCTTGAACAGACTTATAAGAGGATGAGGAGCAATGAATCTGCTACTGACAATCTTTTGGAGTATCAGAAAAAAGTTACGTGGAAACGACATGAAGTAAGGAATCTGCGGGATGTCTCTCTTTGGAACCGTACTTTTGACTATACCGTCCTTCTCTTGGTTAGATCAGTTTTCACAATCCTTAGCAGGACTAAACATGTTTTCGGCATTAGTTACAAAATGGATGCGAGTGATGTTAGCTCTGCAGATTCTGATTTCATTGGCCGCAGTCACTCGGTTTCTACAATTTTAACTCCTATCTCTCATAAATCTGAGACTAGCGGTCTTCCTAGATTTGCTTCTGGTCCCCTTGGAAGATTTACGGGTCCTGCATCAGGTTCAGCTGCTACAAGGTCCACAAAGATGAGTGATTTCCTTTCGGGTTCTCTCAGCGCCGAATCCCCTCCTAAGTCAGGCCCTCTTGTTGCAGAAAAACACAAACGTTTCAAGTTTTACTCAGGTCCGCTTGGTAAAATCACCTCCAAATCAGGACCACTTATGGGAATGGGCAAAAACAACAAAAAGATGGGGCAGACCCCGGAAAGGCCTTCTATTTCCTCAGTGAAAAAGCAATCGAAACCCAACCGGTTAACTCAGGTTGGTCCCTTTAAAGGCTGCATGGTGTCCCAAGATGGGATTACTCCTCTTAGTACTAGGACCCGGAATGGAGCTAGGAATAGTAGTGCTGAGCATCACATTCTTGAAGGAAATTCTAACTCTGTCCACGTTGAAAACTTGACACTTCCTTCCCGACCGAAGTTGTCAGATGCTGCTCCTAATACCCTTGGTGCTGCTTGCTTAGCATTACACTATGCTAATGTTATCATCGTGATAGAGAGGTTTGGTGCATCTCCTCACTTGATAGGCGATGATGCAAGAGACGACCTTTACAATATGTTACCGGCGAGCGTGAGAACATCCCTTAGAGAAAGACTAAAGCCCTACTCGAAAAACTTGAGTTCTTCCACAGTTTATGATCCAGGACTAGCAAAAGAATGGACTGACGCAATGGCAGGTATCTTGGAATGGCTGGGTCCGTTAGCTCACAACATGATAAAATGGCAATCCGAGCGGAGTTACGAGCACCAAAGCTTGGTGTCAAGGACGCACATAGTTCTTGCACAAACCCTTTTCTTTGCAAACCAACAGAAGACGGAAGCCATCATTACCGAGCTTCTTGTTGGCCTCAACTATGTCTGGAGATTTGGCAGAGAACTGAACGCCAAGGCTCTTCAGGAGTGTACCAGTAGTAAAACCCTTGAGAAATGCATGGACACAGATAATTAGTGAAGCTCTCCATGACGACAGACAAGTCTGCAATTTTACTACCTCTTTGACGTCAACCGACACTGGATCTAACCCACCGGGTAACCAAACCGTGGGCAAGCCCAGTATCCTCTGCAGCTTGGACCAAACCCGAGGGCGAAATGCTGTTACGTTATTGCTCGATTACCACGAGAGGTATTATGATCTGAGCTCGTCTTTATCTTTCCCCTCCTCTTTACTATTCTGCTTCGTGGATTGCAAATTCTGACTTGTAGTAGGATGATGATGCGTTGTGTATATTGTTCTACTATGATTTTATTGTGGTGAGTTACATACTGCATATATACGTATGTGCCAAGTTTGTTTTTGATTCTGTAATATCTTATTGGGTGATACAGAAGATTCCTTGTTTTCTCCGACCTTCAAGTTCCGATTTGTCCAAGTTTTGTCTGTATCTTCTCCTCTCTTCCGGTCAACTGTATTCGTATGTGGGTTTGTCAAGTTTGGAATCAAAAAGTGCAACAGATTTATTAGTTGATAAATTTTGTTTTAAAAAAATAAAATCGACATGCTTAAGTTTTATTAATGAAAGCATAATTTTTTATTAATGAAAATCAGAAATTGCACTTGATCTATCTGGCCAACAAATATTAGTATTTCTACTCTAGGTCCGATTCTTCAAATTCAGCATGCTTATTTAGTCGTCGTTTGCTTTGAAGGAGCACACACGCTGAATCGTTTATAGCATTAATGAACTTTGGAGAAAATATCAAGCTAGCATTAGAAAACAATTGTATTATCAGTATGATACTAATTTTATGATATGATGATAATGTTTTTTTTTTTTTTTTTTAAGAAAGATGTGGCATTAAGAAACAAATATTGGTATGATGATAGTCTTCTTATATGATTGATTGATAATATACAACTACTATACAGACTAATATTATATAGAAGGGGTCATCATAGAATTACTAAGTTGGATTACCATATGAATTAACATTCATTTTGAGATATTCTTAGGCCTCGGCATTCGGGTATCCGTTCAGGTTCGGATCGGATTCGGATCGGTTTCGGGTTTTCGGATTTAGATGTATAAGACCCATTCGGGTATTTCTAGACTTCGGGTTCGGATCGGGTTTTGTTCGGGTATTTCGGGTTCGGATTCGGAGTACCCGAAGTTCACAAAACTCAAAATTTTAGTATCTAATTTAGTCTAAATTATTCAATAATACGCAGTATATCTGAAAATTTAGAGTATTTTTAACCCAAGTTTACTAATAAACAGTTTAAATACTTCAAATTATCGAAAATATCTAAAAATCTGAATATTTTGGACACTTTTATTATTAAAATTATAAATATTACTAATATATTACTACTAAATATTAATAATATGGGTATATTCGGATACCCGTTCGGATTTCGGTTCGGATCGGGTTCGGGTTCGGGTTCGGGTTTTCGGATTTAGAGATTTAGAACCCGTTCGGATATTTTACAATTTCGGATACGGCTTCGGATCAGGTTTTTTTGATCGGGTTCGGATCGGATCTTCGGATCCGGGTATTTTGTCCAGGCCTAGATATTCTAATGATAACTTTTATTTAATTAATTTCGTTAGATATTTTACATTTTTAGATTAAAAAAAGAAAGTCTAAATATTTTTAAATAATTAACTGAGGTCAATAAAGAAATATTTATTTAATTACTACATTCAAGTCTTTCATTAAATGGACTTTATCAAAAAAACTTTCATTCTAATAGTAGTATTTAATTTGACTTTTTTGTAAAAAAAAATATATATAGAAACTAACAAAAATCTTAAATAGGTAAGAAAAAAGATTATTAAAGCAAAAGGGGAAAAAAAAATAAAGGGTCTGAAACGTAAAACTCTGGCCGTACGGGAAACTGCGTCGTATTTGGATGTCTCATAGTCTCTGTGGCGAAAAGGCAGCGTGCTAAATCCGTCGAGTTTGCCACCGTTGAGCGGCAGGTGAAGCCCAAACCGAGTCACCGTCTCTCTCTCTCTCTCTCTCTCTCTCTCTCTCTCTCTCCTTTCAGATGACGGCGCTGAGACCTCTCCCCGGGCGATCACGATCGCTGCGATGTTCATCGGAGAAGATGGAAGGTATCGGAAGCTGGGACATGATCGAATGGAGTAAACTCGATGTATTGCGCTCTTAACTTCTCAATTCAATTATTGCATCTCTCTCGCGTTTTCCTTGACCTAATTAATTAAGCAAGCAACACGAGAACATTGTTATTGTTGTTGTCCATCTCTTTATTGAAAAGCTCATAATTTGGGGATTATCGATTGATGCTTTTTTTTTTTTTATATGTTCTCTTTTGATTGGGGTGGTTCAGTCAGCTTCTTTGTCTAGCTCGTATTCGAATTTGGATTGCTTACTGGAATCTGAGAGGATTCTCTTCGAGGTATGTCATTAGATTTGGTCAAAATTGGATGTTTCGAATTGAAAACTCTGTTTGGTGCCCTTCACTGTTTTCTAAAACTTTATGCTTTGGATTTGAGAATTGATAAGGATGCTTCAGTCAGGTTTCTTGAAAATTAACAAGAAATCAAATTCCTGTTTGTTGGAATTTGTTTATCATAACTGTATTGTGTTTTGATCTTTAATTGAAGTTGGCTTTGATTTTCAGGCTTGTGGAGTTATTCTCATTAACACCAATGAGGCAGGGACCCTCTTGTTGTCAAATTTTCGTATTATGTTTTTGGTATGACTTGTCTTTCCTATGTTTCTTCTTCTTTTTTTTTGTCAACTTATTGCTATAAACTTAAGGGACTATTCCTTGTTTCTCTTTGTGAAGAGTGAAGGAACCAGAAAGCTTGTTCCACTTGGTACAATCCCATTTGTAGCTATCGAGAAGTTTAACAAACTGGTCAGTTTTTATATCTACGCTCTGTGATTAATTTTGGTGCAGTTAGGCTCTGGGTTTTAATAATTTTACTTGTATATAATTTCTGTGTCATGGGTATTATATGTAGGCGCTGAAAGTTCAATCAAACAAATATCACAACGATGAGAATGCACCAAATCGACTTTTACAGGTCACTGGTATGTTTCTGTGTTTCCATTTGCTAAAACTGATTTTGAGTAATTTATGTTTTCAGGTTCTGGCGCCATAGATCAAAATTCAGTTTAATGTTTAGCTCCTTTTCTTTTATTACCTTTGTTTACTACCTGAAAGTAATTATCTTGGCAGCAGACATCACCCCTGCGATGATGTTGATTGAAGGGATTTTATTTACCGCTTTATCTAATACTTTTTATATGTTAGTTTGAAACTATATCATATGATTCATGTACATTTTGCAGGAAAAGATATGAGAATAGTTGTCTATGGTTTTCGACCTGGAACCAAACAGGTGAAACTTTTGAAAAAATTTCAACTCATGCTACATTTTGCACTTCTCCCTTGAAACCTATATGATTCTATTGGCATACTTTTGTAGAGACGTGCTGTGGTTGATGCACTATTGAGGTCTAACAAACCAGAGAGAGTATGGGATCTTTATGCTTTTACATGTGGACCTTCCAAATTCGGTAACGCAAACCCAAAGGA
The DNA here is from genome assembly GCF_000633955.1 of Camelina sativa. Classification (NCBI taxonomy): domain Eukaryota; kingdom Viridiplantae; phylum Streptophyta; class Magnoliopsida; order Brassicales; family Brassicaceae; genus Camelina; species Camelina sativa. Next base: position 1,768,881 of record NC_025704.1, on the reverse strand, counting down.
AAGATTGCTTAATGAATATTTTCGGCTTCTCGGAAAAAGTTCTCAACAAGCGTCAATGAATATGATTGACGACGGTTCATTCACTCTGTCCAATGAACTTTGGCGGATAACTAACTTGAACTCGAATTATGACTTGTGTCAGAGTTATCCGTTTGCTTTGATGGTTCCAAAATCCATTAGGTAGGACATTGATTCCTTGTTCAGGAATGAAAAATGTTTCATTTGGTTTCGCCAAACATTGAGAAGTTCTGTGCTCGTATTTGAGAACTACATAGAAGATTCTCTTTAGTAACTTGGCATACCACTGTTTATTTTTTGGTTTCAACTATCTTTATGAGAAGTATTGACACAATAAAAAGTTACCGCATTTTTGTTGTCAGTGATGAAGATCTGATCCAGGCGTCTACTTTCCGGGCAAGATGTCGCTTACCTGTGATCTCGTGGTGTCATCCAGGTAGAAATGCAGCGGTTGTGGTACTTCTATTTGAACTTTGTTGGTATACCTTCGACATTTACATGTTGTTTTTTTATATTTATTTCTCAATTGCAGGAAGTGGAGCTGTGATTGCTCGCTCATCACAACCTTTAGTTGGTCTGATGATGAACATGAGGAGGTAAGTAGAATTTTCAGTTTTATGACCAGACTTGTGCATGATAATTTAGTTTCTTATTTGGAATCTCAAAGTGCTTGAAGTGATGGATCTGATGTTTTGATAAATTTCACCCATTTCTACAGTAGTTGTGATGAGAAACTTGTTGCTTCATTTTGCACTCAGTTAGCTGGCCATAAGGGAGCACGAAGGTGAGCTTCTGATTTTTTCGTCATTTGATTTTTTGTCATCTCTTAGTACCATGACCCCTCTATGTGCTTGCATTTCTCACATGATTTTGTGTTAAAAAATCATAAATCACATACGTATACTTGGAAATAACCAATCTTGTTTGCCCCATTGGACGTGGGATTATATTCTGGAATATTAAGAAAAGTCTATTTGGGTGAAATAGAAAATTACTCTGTTACTTCTTATCTGAAATGTGGTTGAACGTTGATACTTAGTTACTAAAAAAATTACACGAACTGTCATTTTGTTTTTGTGCCATAGGAAGCTTTATATCGTAGATGCAAGACCTAAGAAAAATGCATTAGCAAATGGAGCAATGGGAGGAGGCTCAGAATCATCTTCGAATTATTTTAAATCTGAAGTCTGTACATGGTCTAAACTGGTTTGCAGCTCAATATTTTGTCTTCTGGAACTGCTTGTTTTTACTGAAAATGTTTCTCTTCAGATTGTTTTTCTGGGGATAGACAACATACATACAATGAGAGAGAGCTTTTCCCGCCTTAGGGATTATTTAGATATGCATGGTACAACATCGTCAGATGGGACGTCATCATTCTTGGTAAGTACTGAATTCCAGAGAATTTAGGATTTGTAGTTGGTGGAGAAGTTCGAAAGCAATTAAAGTTTCTTAACAAATCAACTGACACTCTCCAAGTTGTTTAGCACACGACATCTAGGTGGTTTCAGAAACTAAAACGGGTATCCTTCAATTGAATTAAGGTTAAAGCATGTGGACATGATTTTTACATTAGTTATCAAGTTAATGGTTGCACCCTTAGTTTCTTTTTCAAGTTCATGGAGAACGTGTAAAATATACTACAGATATCTTTTTGAAGATACATCATGATTTACATACAATACTTCTGTTTCTTCTGTTGCTAATAGTGGATAACTCTATTTGTGTGAAATCTGTAGAGGCATGGTGCCTCGACGTGGGGTGGAGGTAATCTCAGTAGTATGTCTGCTTCAGTATCCTTGCTCGGAGATAGTAATTGGTTAAGTCACATCCAGAGCATCTTAGCTGGTGTAGCATGGATTGCTGCACGTGTTGCTATGGAGTCAGCATCAGTTCTCGTGCACTGCAGGTAAGCTATCTTGAGGCCGCATCGTCACTGAACTGTTTTACTTGGATACCAATTTATAGACATGTGATAGGACAAAGATGCATTTGTCTCAAGCAGACACTTGTATTTATCATCCGTTAAATCAGGTGTTAACTATTCTCAGCTGTTAAGTTATTTCCGGACTTGTGATGTCACTGTGCAGTGATGGATGGGACAGAACAACTCAGCTGACTTCTCTTGCATGTTTATTGCTTGATCCATACTACAGAACATTTTCTGGGTTCCAGGTACACCTCGTGTTATAGTTTAAGTTTTCTGGGGCTTTTCGTTCTTGTTGTGACTGAATCTACTTAATTCCTTAATCAACTTCAAGTTTAGGATTGTAACTTGATAATTGATATTGTGGGTGGTTCTCATAGAATACTTTGTTCTTGCCAGCTGATTTAACTGCATAAGCAGCCTTCGTAAGAATTTTGTTTGATGTACCATTGTCTTATGTAGTCTTTTCTACTATTCTGACTTCACATCAGGCTCTTGTCGAAAAGGATTGGTTAGCATTTGGTCACCCATTTTCGGATCGGGTGGGAATGCCTAATGTGTCTGAATCTGGTAATTTTGAATTACCAATTCAGTCTTCTTCTGCTCGAAGTTTCCCTTCCTCTCCAGTACAGCAACTTTCAGGATCAGTAATTGCTCAATCTTCTAGCTCTTCATATGGGCCGAACAACTATTCTCCTATATTTTTGCAGGTGAGTAGCTATTGCCTACAATTATAATATTCTTTACGATGTGAAAATCTAATTAGATAGCTGAGTAAAGCCTTAGATTATTCATCTTCACGTTTACGGTGTTTGCAGTGGCTTGATTGCGTTTCACAGCTAATGCGGATGTATCCTTCTGCGTTCGAGTTTTCTCCGGTATGTATATAGACCATTAATAGATGTTTGACAGTGTCATGTTGAAATTTTGTTTTAAAAGTACTCTCTACCCTTTACTATTTTGTTTCAGACTTTCCTGGTAGATTTCATGGACTGCTTGCTTTCATGTCGTTTTGGGAACTTTTTGTGCAATAGGTAACCTCTCATTTAAAACTTCTTTTCTGTGCTTTAGTTTGTAAAGTCAGAAAAAGTTCATCATATGTTATATGTAAGGTTATTATTGTTCCTGAGAAAGTTGGAGCAATTTTGTATAGTTGAAAGTTCCACAGTCGAGCAGGAAGTGACTGTGCGACCGTTTAGTATATATATTGACCCTTTCTTGATAAATGTCAGTGAAAAAGAGAGGCAGCAGTGTGGGATTTCTGAAACCTGTGGATGTCTTTGGGCCTACTTGGCTGATTTACGTTCCTCCAGTGCAACTTCTCATGTCCATTGTAACCCTTTATATGATCCTTCAAGATATGATGGCCCATTATTACCTCCTGCAGCAGCTCTAGCCCCGACTCTCTGGCCCCAGTTCCATCTCCGGTGGGCCTGCCCTGTGGAACCGAACGCTACAGAAACCGAGGACCGATGTAGAGCCATGGCTGTGAAGTATTCAGAAATGAAGAAGGTGACCCATCCTTCCTAACCTTTTATAGACTACAAAATAATCCTTTCCTAAAGTTCATATTTGACTGTACATTCTATTAACGTCAATTATCTTGCTTCATCTTGATTGTTTCTTGTGTCGGGTCGGAAAAAATTGGAGCAGGAGAAAGAAGAAGCAGAAAGGAAGGTAGATGAGTTATCTTCTGCAGTGGAGTCATTGAGCGAAGAGTTAGTGACCGAGAGAGACATAAGCCGCGTAGCTAGAGAATCAGCAAAGAGAGCTACAAAAGAGTGTGCCGTCATATCACGAGCTGTGCAGTCACTTGGCTGCAAAGTTAAATTCACAAAGAACGGAGATTGCACAGTTGAAGTAGAAGATGGGCCGCAGAAATGTTCTCACTCGATTCCCCAAAAACCATATGAGGACAACACAACAGATGTCTCAGAATCTATATCATCGGTGACTGAACAAAATGTGTGTGAAGCATTGTGTCCGTTGCGGACAAGAGAAGGAATGTGTCGAAGGCCTGATGCAGGTTGTGCTCAGATCGGGAGCCAATTTCTTGGGTTAAAAACAAACTTTGAAGCGTTTGAAAAACTCTCCATCCAAGAAGGCTATTTCGCAGCTGAATGAGTGTCCAAGTTTCACCAGATTGACAGTAAATCAAGGACATGTGTGTATTTTTTTTGACAGAGTAAGGCATAGCAACACCAGTGAGGAACAGAAACATCAATAAAAAACCCCTAAAGGCGGATACAGAAACCGCCAAACCAAGAGCGTTTTGGAATGTGGGTGCGCGTCGGGAACTAACTTCTTCTTGTATAGCAATGCGATCATGTATAGACTATAGAGGCAGCAGGTTGCTGCTGGTCTCGACCTCAGGCTTCATTGAGAACGCTAGATTTGTGATTTTGTTTTTGTTTGTCCCGTTGATAAAACGAGTAAAGATTGTAACTAAAACTGATAATATGATTATTGAGACAAGAGTCATTATAATCCTCCAAGAAAGTAGTAAAACTCAAAAAAGAAACTGTAATATTAAACATTTGCATTAATAAGAGCCTAGATGTGTGAAATTGGTGACACAACATCATCATATAAAAGATGCTAAGAGATGTACGTTGTATACTCTTTAATTATGTAGTTGTGCTTGGACCTCTAATTTAATTCTTACTGTATTTGAGCCGTTGATCGATCGTAAATTCTTGTACGGTTACTGTTGACTCTAGTGTCCCTCGTGTTTAATCGTGTCGAAAAGTCAATCGTAACATTTCTTTATCATTATGTCAAATTTACTTTCACACAACTACACAAGTGTCGCTAAGAGCAAGTCCATTAGTGTATTTAGCAGAGTTTTTAACAGGACTCTTATTTTTATTGGGATTAAAAATAAATGAAAAATGATAAAACAAATAAGAGTTGGATAGAGTTGCCTCTTATTTAAGATGTTTTGACACCGACTCTTATTGGATAAAATAGGGTAGGTGTTCGTATCTGATTGGTTTTTTTATATAAAAATAATTTATTTTTCTTCTCTTCTTTCTTTTTCTTCTCTCCATCTCTTCCGGATCGATACTCTCGAAGCCGAAAGATTTTTTGGGTTCACTCGCAAATTGATTAACCAATCTCCAATCAAATTACTGATCAAACAATCTTCAGTCGGAGGTGTTGATTAAGCAATCAGAACAACTAACCAGAGATTCTGATCTCCATCTGATGGTAATTTCTCTATCGATAGTCCCGCAGAAACAACCGCCGGGTTCTGCTTCTACCACTCCGTTGTTCGTCGTCGATGAAGCACCTCTCTCTGACGATGTCACTGTCGTCAAGTCTTCCTCTTTTGTTTCTGAAATCGGAGTTTCTTCACACCGTGAGTCTCACACGTTTTCCGGTAAGTTTATCGTTCTGGAATCGAGTATGTACGGTTCGTATTCGATGGTTATGCCGAAATGGTTTCGTTTATAGGGGGAATTGATACCTGGGGAAACTGTTCTAATTTTCAAATTTTGTGATTACTGATGTTTTAGTTTAGTATATATGTGTTTGCCTGTGTAAGTCTTATTAATGTTTTGTTGTCTCAGCTTTGATTCTGACCTCTCTGGATTCAGTTGATACCAATATTGCAGGTGCAGGAACTGCAGATTTTGATGGTGCCAACCTTACTCCTCATGTACTGACGATTTTGATGGTGCCGGAGAGGTATGTTCTCTTTCTGAATATTCATTGGTAATATGGTTGTATCATCTTACTATGAGTTATTAAGCTGAACTCTTGACATTTGGATTTGTGCAGGATGTGACAATGAAGATAATGACATTCTCTCCTCCCTGCATCAACCAAACAGAACTTCACATGTGAAATCAAAGGGATATATATAGTTTCCAATGTTTGTTCATTTGCTAAAGAATTTGATAAAAGATTGGAAGTTTTATTCCTGTAGTTTCATAGTTTCAACCTTCTCACATTCTTACAATTTGTGAGCTAGTGCTTTCTGGCCTGAGTTATCTTTGGTTTGACTATGTTAAAACTTGGAAAGATGAGTAGAACATTTTTCTTGTGCAGAATATAAGTTGCGAGTGACGTGAAAGCTGGAGATATTAAGGTCCTCTTTGTGAAGCCTCTGAAGCCGAATGCAGTCATCAGCAAAATGTGAGAGGGTAAGTAACATTCTTAATAACCATTCTGATACAATTTGTAATGATCAGTAGACCATATCCGTTTAATCAGTTCATGTTCTCTCTTCAGCTTTGTTTATTTGTATTGTTTGCAAAGGGACTTGGTTTCTTCAGTTCTTAATCACATCTGAGATTATTATTCTCTTCTTCTTGTAGGTGGATTTGGTGGGAGGATACTACGATGCAGGGGATAATATGAAAGTTTGGATTCCCAATGGCATTCACAACCACAATGCTCTCCTGGAGTTTAATTGAGTTTGGTGGTCTCATGAAATCTGAGTTACCAAACGCTAAAGACGCAGTTCGTTTAAAACTTTGGGAAACAAAGTGGTTTAAATGTAAGCGTTTTGATAGGTTGGTGATCCTAACTTGCTTCAGGGGTTCGTTGTTGGTTGTGACAGTGGAACTTGTAGGTCCTTTGGAGTTTGGTTGCATAATCGGTTCGTAGATATGTGTAGAGGGGTTCAGATTCTTTAGAAGAGCAAAATGTTTTCTTGTACCCTTTACCACAAATAAGAAAAGCAATTACACCTCTCTTTATTTGTTTTTGTGTACCTTTTACCACACATCTTGAGCAAGTACAATTCTCTATTTTTTTTTGTACCAAATATTTTTTTTTCAAAAATAAGAACCTCAATTATTAGAGCTCACCATTGGAGAAGTATAATTTTAATTAACAAACCAAAACCTCTTATTTTGTAAAAGTACACTTTCTAATATTAAAAAAAAATAAGAGTCTCAAAATAGTAGTCTCCCAATGGAGATGCCCTTAACCGCCATTGATTGATTTACCGATCACACGATAAACAAGTCAAGTTTAAAAAGCGGGACTGGTTCTGAGTGGTACAACGGTTTAATAGGATTTACGGCTGGTTAAAGATCAAATCAGTTTAAAACTGGTTTATATTGCGGTTACAATTGGGTTTAGCTCTTATAAAAGGAAACCAAGAATGATTAGATATAGTGAATTCAAACAAAACTGAGTCACCACCACCTCCAGACTTTTTTGGATTTGTGGTTTTTTACCACTCCCCCAGACTTTTACAAATTTTTGTCACAACTTTGTAATGAAATGATAAATCTGCAGTAATAAAGTGAATTTGAAGACAAAATTAAGGTGATGAAACAAAAGTCTGAATTCACAACCAATCAAGACTATTATTATCTTATCTGTTTCAGTTGTACGTACTGACTACTTGACCACTGCTTTTATTGCTGAATTTATTTTTTTATTGCAAATGGACTGGTGTTATACTGTTATTCTGTTTAGAAAAGTGAAAAAATAAATACTCCCTCTCTCTCACAAAGATTGATATTTTGGGATATATTTTTGTCCCACAAAGATTGATGTTTTGCAAACTTCAAGAAGTAATCATTTAAAATATTAAAATTTTTGAATTGTTATTGGTTTATATTTTCTCTCTCTACCAAAAAGTAATTATAAATTAATTAACAAATAAAAACTAAAAATTTTCTTATTAATATGTGTGAAAATCTCAAAACATCAATCTTCATGAGACAGAGGAAATACTTTTTTTTTTGGGGTGTCGTAAAGTTTTCCTAGACTAAATCTCCGAAAGATGTGAAAACCAGATAATAATGGTGTCGTTAGTTAAAACGTCGTTCATAGTGACCATAATATAAAAGAATACGAACCCTAATCTCCCAATCCCATAATAAAACTTTTGAAACCACTAGACAAGCATTGATTAGTTCGACAAATTTCAGTACCACGTTTTCACAATTTTTTGTCAACAAATTTTTACATCTCCACGTTATGATATAAGGACGAGAAACGCCGTAGTAAATTCTTCACAGGCTGGAATTGAGGGAAAAAAAAACAAATCTAGAAAAGGGTCATGAGACATTTACTCGTTTGTTACTATACATCATCACAACCAATCGAAGTAAATTGGTGGATTGGATATACCGAATTTTTAATGGATTGGATATGAGGTGGTAGGGTACATACTGTATTTTGTATACAGTAGTATCAATGTTGAGAACAACTTAAATACGTTAAGGTTGCAATATATATGGAGAAACATATAAGATACGGTCAATATATAATCGGATATGTAAAATGGTAATGAACAGACTTGTCGTATGGGACTGACTGACAATGGATGCTCCACTCCCTACCACCTACTTGTTAATATCCATTAACCACAAAGAGACATTTAATCATAGAGTTTTAAATTGTTACAAATCTCTCTAAGACTATCAAATGTGTATCGAATTTTAAGACTCACAAAAACCAACGTTGTCATGAGAGGTATCAAGTCAATAAGTCATCATAACTTAATAAATTATTGGGTTTGGTTGGTGACATTAATTAATTTTGAGATGTTTTTGTTTTCTTTCGTTGTGGATTTATTGACTTATATTGTGTTATCATTTTCCAAACGCATTTGGCAATATTACCATAAAAAGGTGGTGTATCCAAATGTGTAGCTCTCGCACTAAACACACCCTAAAAAAACAAAAATTTAAGAGTCTCATCCGCTCCTGAGTCCTGACCATACCACACCAATTTTAAGGAGTTGATCTTTGCAGTATACCTAGCACCAAAGATCCTACAATGTTAAAACTTCAAATTCATTTAAAATCATATATAGCAAAAAAAAGAAATGATCGTACCAAAACGTATGTCACAGACGTTATTTTGATTTTTTTTTTTTACGTAAACTAAAAACTAATTTTCAAATAAATAAAAAGTAGTTGGTAGTGGAGTTAATAGGTGAATGACAAAAGCAATTTACAACGGATGTAAAAAAGAAAAGTAGACAAAATCTGAACATATCACTAACTCTATAAAATCCGTACATTTCCTCCAACTTCGACACAATTGGAAAACACAACACTTTCACACACACACTCTTTCTCTCTCACTTGCTTTCTCAGTTTCTTTCTTTGTTTCTTCCATGGAGCTCTTCTCACTCCCTTCTCTGTTCCTACTCTCCACTCTCTTCGTTTTCTACATCTTCAAGTTTGTTTACAAAAGAAGAAACCAAAGAAACTGCTTCATGCTTCACTACGAGTGTTACAAGGGCATGGACGAGAGAAAACTCGACACCGAGACTTGTGCTAAGGTCGTTCAACGAAACAAGAACTTGGGTCTTGAAGAGTACAGGTTTCTCCTCCGTACAATGGCTAGTTCCGGGATTGGAGAAGAAACGTACGGCCCAAGAAACGTTCTTGAAGGCAGAGAAGACTCTCCTACTCTCCGCGACGCTCACTCCGAAATGGACGAGATCATGTTCGACACTCTCGACAAGCTTTTTCAGAAGACTAAAGGCTTAGTCTCTCCTTCCGATATCGACATCCTCGTCGTCAACGTCTCACTCTTCGCTCCATCTCCTTCTCTAACCTCACGAGTCATCAACAGATACAAGATGAGGGAAGACATCAGATCCTTCAACCTCTCGGGACTAGGGTGTAGCGCGAGCGTTATATCCATAGATATCGTGCAAAGGATCTTCGAAACTCGCGAAAACGCTATCGCACTCGTGGTCAGCACCGAGACAATGGGTCCTCACTGGTACTGCGGTAGAGATAGATCCATGATGCTCTCAAACTGTCTCTTCCGTGCCGGAGGAAGCTCTGTTCTGTTAACCAACGCAGCTAGGTTTAAGAACCGGGCTTTGATGAAGCTTGTGACAGTGGTCCGTGCCCATGTGGGGGCAGACGACGAGGCCTACTCGTGCTGCATACAAATGGAGGACGGAGATGGTCATCCAGGCTTTCTCTTAACCAAACACCTAAAAAAAGCAGCCGGTCGAGCCCTAACCAAGAACCTCCAAGTTCTCCTCCCTAGAGTCTTGCCCATCAAGGAACTGATCCGCTACGCGATAGTCCGTGCGGTTAAAAGAAGAATCACCAGGAAAAGAGAACCCGGGAGCTCGGGGATAGGTCTAAACCTAAAAACAGGGTTGCAACATTTCTGTATTCACCCCGGAGGAAGAGCGATTATAGAAGGAGTCGGAAAAAGCTTAGGGCTCACAGAGTTCGACATCGAGCCAGCGAGAATGGCGCTTCATAGGTTCGGGAACACGTCTTCAGGTGGTTTATGGTATGTTCTTGGTTACATGGAAGCTAAGAATAGATTAAAGAAAGGTCATAAGATACTAATGATGAGTATGGGAGCTGGATTCGAGTCTAATAACTGTGTTTGGGAGGTTCTTAAGGATCTTGGTGATAAGAATGTTTGGGAAGATTCGGTCGATCGATATCCAGAGCTATCGAGAATCCCTAATCCTTTCGTTGAGAAGTATGATTGGATCAACGACGATACTATGAGCTTCATTCGTGTTGATTGATCACAAGTAAGCAGAGAGAGTAACATTTTATTTTTTAAATATAAATTAAGCAATCAATTGGTTTTTAAGAAATGTTTCTTTTATTAGGCGTTATTTCGAAGTTTGGATTATTTGGAATATGTTGACAAGTTGATATAGTCGACGACGACTGATACTTTTTGTTATCAATTTAAAATTTGAAATAAATATAAGCATGTTTAATTGACGCTACTTTTATATAAAAATTGATTGTAGATTTGACAAGTAACGACCAATTGGTATAGAAGTCGATATTTTTCGAACAGTAGTAACAAAGAGATTGTGTACTCAAGTAAGTTGGCTGCATTTACTCTGTCAGATTTGTATTATTGTGGCTTACCCACTTATGAGTAAGAACAGCAATAAATCTCATGTGTGTTCACAGATTGTAATTGAATTATTACATTGTCTTCTACTATATATTTACATTTTACACAACACACACATATATTGATCATTGATGTATCAAACACTCTGACATTACCTTTGAATGCAAAATCAGTTTTCTTGTTAGACTGTGGAGCCTTTTCATAAAAATAGAAAACCCTGTGGTCCTCCTACCTATTCCACTACAAGATTAAGGGAACATAGTTAGAACACAGTTTGTGTTAATTTGCTCTTAATACATTTTACTATCTTATGTCACTACATATATATATACTTAATGTTATACTTAAGAGATAAGACACAAAAGTTTCAAAATATATTTTAAAGTTCAAGAAACTAATAAAATGTTACATTTACACACTAATGCATGCATGTTACACTTTGCTCCTAATTGTTAGTATATATTTTCTGAAAGGATTAAAAAGGAAATATTAGAAGTCTCATTAATTAATTAATTGGTAGATTATGAGGAGACTTAACAACGCGCTATGTGTCGCGCGTGTTATCTACCGCTTCTGGGTCGTTGAAATATTTTTATTTTTACTTCTACACATCTCGCCGCCGGGAAAAAAGCCGAGAGAGATGGAGAGCGAAACCCTAGTTGAATCGGCGATAAGGGTTCTAAACACATCAGACCCGTACGAAAAAGCCAAACTTGGAGATTCGATTGCCGTCAAATGGCTCCAAGGTGAAATAGCCGAAACCTACGATCCCACCGTCGATCTCTCTGTCCCGGACAGGCCGGCTCGAGTTCCGATGAAACTGGTCTCTCCAAGTTTGATGCCAAAGCTGGGAAGAGCTGGTAGCTTACAGAGCAGGCAAGCCATTGTTCATAGTCTCGTTCATACTGAAAGCTGGGCTATTGACTTATCTTGGGTAAAAAAAAAAAAGGACCTTTTGATTTTTTGTAACTCTGTTTTGTATCTTTAAAGGTTTTGACTTTGATGATGATGATTCTGTGGAATGTTATAATCAGGATATAATAGCTCGTTTTGGTAAGCAAGAGAAGATGCCTAGAGACTTCTTTACAGATTTTGTTCTCGTTGCTCAAGATGAAGGTCGTCACTTCACTTTGCTTGCAGCTCGGCTTGAGGAAATTGGTTCTAGTTACGGTGCATTGCCTGCTCATGATGGTCTTTGGGACTCTGCTACTGCTACATCTCAGGATCTTTTGGCTCGTTTGGCTATAGAGCATTGTGTTCACGAGGTGAGAAAACCACATTTCAACTTCTTTTAGTTCGTTTTTGAGTCTCGAAGTCTGATATTACTATGTTTTTGCAGGCTAGAGGGCTTGATGTACTGCCTACTACGATATCTCGGTTTAGGAATGGAGGTGATCACGAGACTGCTGATTTACTTGAGAAAGTTGTGTACCCTGAAGAAATTACTCACTGTGCAGCTGGGGTTAAATGGTTTAAGTATCTATGTGAACGGTCCAAGAATCCAGAATGTACCATCAGTAGCAAAGAATCAGATGAAAGCAATGAAGAGGTAATCGAGAAGTTTCATTCGGTAGTAAGGGAGCATTTCAGAGGGCCGTTGAAACCGCCTTTTAATGCTGAAGCAAGAAAAGCTGCTGGCTTTGGTCCTCAATGGTATGAACCTCTTGCTGTCAAAGAGAGCACTGCCTAGCAAAATCCCAAAGAGTTTTTTTTTCCTTTTTTTGTTCTTGCATACTTGTTTTGTTTGTAATCTGCAACTTTCCAACACTGTAACCATTGTTTTGAGTTTTTTTGACAAAGGAGTACTCATTCTTGAAATCAATATCACATGTAACTTTATCTTTAAGATACATTCGTTTGATCTTTATAATGGATTCAAAAAACAGCTTTTCAATTCAAAGCTCTCTTTTTGTGTCTACTAAGTTGTGGAATGTGGAAGTGGTCCTTAAACATCTGAAGTATGGAGTTTGGTCAGTTTAAATAACGAAAACGAAACACAAACAGAGAATTAACAGAAACATTCTTCAGAGGGAATTTGTCTCAGCGGTTCTGAAGAGTCTCAATTGCCTTTTTCCACACCAAAGCTCTCTGTTTTGCGTCTTCAAATGATAAAACCTTCTTTGGCTGCAGAATTCAAGAAGAGTCACAATTAAAGAAGTTTCATGTCTTTTGGTGGTGAGAAAATTAGGGGGAAATGATGAGTACCGTGCAAATCTTGAAATGGGAAGGGCTAGTCACTTGAACGTTGAGGTCATTTGAGTTATCAGACCAGATGATGTTCCCTTTTACAACTAGCTTTGACGGGTCGACATAGATCAGCTTGGGTTTGTTGGTGAGTATTAGCTGCACCTTCTTACTCGTTATTTTCTGAAGCTTCTTCACGGCTGATATCATCAGAACCGATTCTCCCGGGTCTAGAAACTGTTGCCTGTTAACCAAATGTTCACCAAAGAAAAATGTTAAGCAGATTAGTTTCAGGAGCACTAAACTGGGGATGTTGCCCAGAAAACAGAGGAACAAGAAAGCCTGATTGCCGTCACCATCTCGAATCAAAAGAGTCTATAGAAGCAAGCCGTGTTATGGAACCCGATGATTCAGGAGCTGTAGAAGGTGCACCGTGTCCGTCGTTCTGTGTGGCTGAAGAATCTCCAATATGTGCCAGGTTCCACGGAGAACCATGTGCGTCATCCCTCTCGGGAGATGCTGTTTGAGACTGCATCAGATATAACATACACTGAATAAATAAACTAACAAGAAGGTAATAGAAAAGGCATTACAATTAGGAGAAGGAGGTATACCGCAGGATCTGGAGCTAGTTTTGGAGGAGTCTGAGACCGAAGATTCTTCCAGTCAACTCCAGTAAAGAAAGGATGTTCCTTGAGAGCAGTATAACCTTCTGAGCTAGCACCTGGTCTTCTGCTTGGATCAGGATCCTGAGACAATCTCACAGTAAAAGAGTTACAGCCATATATCATCTGCTTGGTGACAGTAAAAGAGTTACAGCCATATCATCTGATTGGTGACAATGGCTTTTGATGTATCTTACCAGCAACCGGTCGATGAGGTCTCTTGCTGCTTCTGAAAAATGATTTGGGAACTTTATATCTCTGGCTATAATTCTTTGGAAAATCAGCCATTCACTTGCGTCTTTGAATGGAGAAGTCCCTGAAAGCATCTGGTAGAGAGTGCAGCCTAGAGCCCAGAGATCATTTCTGGTATTCCACAGAGTAGCAAAAAAAATTGTTCAAAGTAAGAGGCATTGTAATCCACAAAACCAAATAGGTTACTTAAAGAAACCAAAAACTCTCACCCGAAAGTTGCGGGAGAGGAGTTGAGAACTTCAGGAGGAACATATGCAGCAGTCCCGACGAAAGTGCATGCTTTATCGTCTGTATAACGTCACCAGTTTTACAGAGAGAGGCTTAAACCAGAATCTGACAAATATTATCATAAGCCCTTAAGCTCAGAAATATGAGAAAGGATGGTAGACTGTCATATTACCAGAGGCTGCGTTAGGAAGTAGTGTGATCTGGCTATCTTGCATCGGCTTTACACTACCAAAATCCGCAATCTTAATGTGCCCATCTGAAGTCAGCAACAGATTCTCCGGCTACCATTACAAGGAAAACCACTTAGCACTGCCATTGTTGCGGTCATAAAAGAGAAGAGAAGATATCTAAAAAAGAAGGAGCAACCTTAATATCTCGATGTATCAGTCCCATACTATGTATATACTCAAGAGCATCCACAACTTCTGCAGTGTAGAATCGAGCTTCATCCTCCGATAACCTACCTTTCTGCACACAAAAAGAAATGAACCACAATGGTGTGTCAAATTCCCACAACACTAAATACCAAGAAACAATCTCCCAAGGTTCTGAGTCCATCTTACTCTGGTTATTTGGTCGAAAAGCTCACCACCTTCACAAGATTCAAGTGCCATATCTACCAAAAACCATATAGAGAAGAAGACACACAAAAACAAAACAAAAAAGACCAATCAATTACTAGAGAAAAAGCACAAGAAAGTTACATGTGAATTAGAAATACCTACATAGAGAGGAAGTGTCTTGAAAAGTGAAGAAAAGCTTAATGATCCCAGGATGTTCAAGTTGATCAAGAACAATCCTTTCGAGTTTGACATAAGCAGTTTTATTCTCCTTGGTAATAAACTTTTTGTCCATAATCTTTAAAGCATACACAGTTCCAGTTTCCTTCTTCTTTGCCCTAACAACCTGATTTGAAAAAGAAAAAAACAATATCCTTTTCACATCACATTGCGAATCAAAAAGCCACATTGCACTATAATGAAGAAGAAAGAAAAAGAAACCTTAGAGTAAGAACCAACGCCATAGATCTTGCCGAATTGGAAATCATGGCTGGTGAAATTTTCTTGAGGAGCTTTAAAGGAGAAGCTTTTGCTTCTGGAAACATTGGCACCGTTGGAAGATGATGAAGAGGAGGTCCCTTGAAGAACAAGCTTTGAATCAAATTCTTTCTCCATTGCCAAAAACATATCCCTTTTTATTATTGTTATCTCTTCTTCTTCATATACATCTCGATAAGACCCATTAGGTTAGATTAAGCAATCCAACAAATCAAACCCAGATTGCAAAGAGAACCCGGATTCGAAATTACAGAACCGTTGGATCTGTAGAGAATGCTGACGATGGAGGTTTTGAAAGGAGGAAGCTTTTTTTTTGTGACCGGTGGTGGTGGGGTTCCGATTTCGAAAGTTCTCGAATAAATTATATATCTCTCGATTAAAGAAAAAGGAAGAATATTGGGAAGAGAGAGCAGAGAAATGTGCGAACTTTTATGGAGCTGAGAGAGAGATGTGACACTTCTTCACTTCTTCCTCTTCTTCGTCTTCTTCACTTCTTCTTCATCTTCTTTTTAGTTTTTTATTTTTTTTCAATCTTTTAGTTAAAATATTATTTTAATTTGAAAAAATATTGTTTTGAAGGATAGGATTTGTTGATCACTTTGATAGAGACCTTCTTTTTTTTTGGGCATATTTTGGATCTTTGCAATGATTCGTTCGATTCAATAACCGATGCTCTCTCACTCATTACTAGGCTTCTTTTTTAGGAGGTTTCGTTTGTGAAAATTTTGTTACATCAACTATGGTTTACATCATCCATTAAATTAAAAATTAAAAATTTGTTTTAGGGACTACAATATACTAGTATTTGTTAATGATTTAATTGTGATTCTTTACTTATCGTATCTATCAGTAAATAGAGCATTCATTATGGTTTGTTGTGGCTTAGTGCTAGTACTATTTCCAAGTTATTGGTAGTTAAGGACATACTGTAAATTAATTGTTCTTGAAAATATGTTACTGAAAATTTAACATTGATACCAATACCAGAAAGAAAAATGTTACTAAAAATTGTTGAATTCTCTTCTTTGCTCTTGCTTGTTTCAGTGTGTGGACTGTGTTTGTTTTTGTATTGTAGAAAGTACAAACACAAAACGGCCCAAAACAATTTCAGCCCAATACAAGTCGTCCTTTCCCAAAGTTAAAACCCAAATTTAAAACGTATATGCCAAAGCCTAAACTAGACTCTTTGCCTCGTCAAGAACAAGAGACCAAATAATTTGCTAGTAATAATACAAAAGAAAATAAATATTGCTCTACGAAGTCAATTAGGTATGCTGTGTTTTCATCTGAATTTGGAATACGATTGTGTTTGAGAATACTGGCCAACGTTTTATTGATGTGTTGATACAATCGTAATAAACCAAATACCTAAGATTTAAAGCACAAAAGAACACAAAAAGCTGCTGGAAATTTAACATTAAAACCAAAAAAAAAAAAGCTGATGCTGGAAGTAAATACTGTAACTAAGGAGACACTTGGAAACTAAAGAACACGCACGCTCCTGATTAGGCCCTAGAACACTTGGTCTGTGAAAGAATCTGATTGTTCAAGAACTTGGACATGAATCTATAAGCCTTTTGAGTCAAGTGCACTCCATCCCAACTTATAAACTTGCTTGGATTCTGACACACCGGCACTCCCGCTGCTCCGCATGGTCTCTTTCCGTCGTAGTTGTAAGCTCCACCGATCCCGCAACATGATTTCAAAGCCATACTCTTGTCGAA
The DNA here is from genome assembly GCF_000633955.1 of Camelina sativa. Taxonomy (NCBI): domain Eukaryota; kingdom Viridiplantae; phylum Streptophyta; class Magnoliopsida; order Brassicales; family Brassicaceae; genus Camelina; species Camelina sativa. Next base: position 1,751,993 of record NC_025704.1, on the reverse strand, counting down.
TCCTTCACTACGTAGAACGTATTGAAACGCATTGTAGTAATCTCCGTAGACGATAGCCACATTGGGAAACTCTTTTCTCAAAGAAGCTATAGCTTCTTGGAGTTGGTTATTATGATCCATGGCAAATTCGTTGAGATGCGTCAAGCAACCTTTGTCGTCGTAAGCTTTTGGATCCTTCACTGGAAAAGACGTCAAGTAAATCGGGAAACATCCCACCGGAAAGTTTCCAGGGACGACTACGTTAACCGCACCGGCTCGGATCACCTCTCTAGCTGCGGCTGTGATGGCTCCAACCACATGTGGTATGTAGCTTCTGATCTCTTCAATGGGTTTGCCTTGGAAGAAACCGTAGTTGTAGTCGTTGCCTCCTATCTCACCCATCATGAAAAGCGACTTCTTCAAGCAATCAGAAGAAGGGCCTTGACACGTGGAACTTAGATGAGTCTTGAACCAAGCGAGCTGTGTGGAGAGAGGAGTGTTTGTTTCCGGAACGTGGAGGTTTCTCGCGGCGAAGAAGGAGCTGTTGAGTGCTGTGCTTCCGGAGACGGCGAAGTTAACACCGTTCTTGAAAGACGAAGACGTTGTTTCTCCGTTGAGGTAAGGGTTTAGGAATGGAAGATCAAGCCTGCGTGCCAAGTAATCGATCATTAGCAGTCCGTTGGAGAGACGACCGGTGGCTTGGTGGAAGTATGTTTCACCGTATGGGTAGTTTGCAGCGTGAGATCTGGCTCCGACAGGACCGGTACGAATTAGGTTTCCGGTGTCAGCGATGGAGTCACCGAATTGGTAGATGGAATTGATCGGACATTGACCTGTGGCGTGAACAAGGGACACGAAGAGTAGAAGCACCAGAAGCGATGATGTTTTTGTCGTAGACATTAAGCTAGGGAAGGATGAGAGATTTGTTGCTTTAAGTTATGATGAGTTACGTTTGTGTGTTGATTAATTTGTTGCTTAGGTATGCGTGTATATATATAGAGTGAGGCATTCCTTTTTCCAGTCGGATTTGTTTTTTGAGTCGTCCTAATCTTATTCTGTGAAGCTTATTCAATTATAAATTAAATCAGATAATCCTTATCGATCCCCCACCACACCAGTTTCTAACAAAGATATGAAAAAAAAAAGGCTAAAGTTACATTCTACAATAAACACAACAACCAAAGTGAAATTATATATTAAGGAAAAGGGCTATGGATTTTATAATTTTGAAACTCCCATTTAATTGAGGAACTACTAACTTGCCCTACAAGTAACACTACTGCTCTACAAATCCCACCCGTCTTTTCTCCCACCAAATTCCCATCTTCGATCAGCCAAACTTCCATACAAATCCGAGAATCGCCGGAGACACTTACTTCTCTTTTTGTAATGTTGGTTCGTGTTTCCACTAATAGCTACACCTGAAAATTTCGAAGTGTCGATTGTTGTCAAAGACGGTCTCACGTACTCCACAGCTTTTCCTGATCCGCTGGCATTCGCGTACAAGAAATTCAGCAAAATGTCTTCACAATTAAACTGCTCGTTTACAAATTCACGACCGAGTTTCGCTTTCTCCGATTGATACATATCAAAGGCAAACCGAACGTCCATAAAAGCTGCTCCGGTGAGAATCATATTGTATCCTTTATGACTTCTCGCAAACTTCTCTGCGCTATAAGTCATGGTTTGATCAACAAAACGCGGGTAGAATCCCACCAGTCTCTCCGGATGCTCTCGCCAAACTCTAAACCCTTTCTCGATGTCATCACAAGGCATCATTATATCGTCGTCAAGCTCAAGAACCGCTCTGGTTTTAATCAGCGGATCGATCTCGAACCTGTTGTTCAGAGAGTTCTGCTTCTGGACTCGGATTCTGACTGGCACGGCAGAGTCTAATTCTGACAGTTGAGGAGGCGGTCCTTTGTTCCAAATGACAACTATCTCTTTGACAGAAGGACAACGAGAGTAACGCTTAACGTACATTTTCAGATTCCAGAGACGAGCATCGTAAGTCATAGTTGCTAGCGTGAACTGAGACAAGTGACCTTTGAATGGGTAAGGCTCAACGGCTCCGCTCCCACCGTATATGTATCTGATGCCTACACATGTGAGGAAAAGTCCTACAAGGACTATAACACCAAGCGTAAATTTCCCCATGGAGGAATTAGGCTTCACGAATCCTCTGAGAAAAGGTGGTACTCGGTTCAAGCGAGAACAAATCCGCCTTAACTTTTCTGAGAACAAACCCGCGGTTTCAAGATTCAGGAGTGCATCTGTTCTTTTCCCCGCATAGTAGTTCATGCACCAAGTTGATGGAACAATACAGTTCACAACCCCAAGCAAAAAACCAAGTAATACAACCACGGAAATAGCAGCTACAAGAGAGGCATAACCGAGAATAACCCGATGAAACAGATCGCCTGAAGTTACACGGTCACCATCAACAAGACCAATGAATTCACCAGAACTTAGCTGTTTCACATCGAAATGATGCTCCCTAACTCCGTTCCAAGAATTTTTACCTTTATCCGACGCTTCCAAAGAGAAAGGGACTTCAACTTCTCTGTACTCTTCCTTGGAAATAACCTCAACCTTGAAAATGCGTATCCTTTTCCCGTAGTTTTCACCACAATCTTGACCAACACGATAGAGATTCCCATCATGTAAAAACGCTCTGCCTCCATTTCTTGCACCAACACTTCTTTTACCATTGTAGATAGGATTCATCTTGTGTGGTTTCCATGTGCCAAGAGGAGAGTTACTATACCAAATTTCCAATTGTCCATTCTTCTTTGTCCCAAAGCTACTGTGATCTGATCCAAACAACCAATAGATTCCTTCGTGATGGATTATAGTCGAATCAACAAGCGGCTTTTTCATGATAACTTTCTCCAGCTTCCAACTTAAGGGAAAGTTAACAGCACGGTATAGATTAAGCTGTCCTAGCTCGTTACTCTCCGGCATCATGTATATCTTTTAAACCAACAAAAAAAAAGTAAGCTAAAGATGTTAAGAGAGAGACACGAATGAACTGTGTGAGAGTAAAGTAATTGAATATATCTTACTTCTCCGTTGTAATTGAAGACGAATGGAAAAGACAAGTGCCAAGCCTCATCCAATACTATACCAAGAGTTTCCCAAGTAGCTCCTTTGTCTATACTTTTTGCTACTCCTATATCCCCTTGCATTGTAATGGGGTTTTTAGTTTCAAAGAAGAGGTATAGAGTATCACCCTGTTTGAAACCACATTCACTCAAAAATCAGACTCACAAGAAAACAATATTATGTAGTTCCTCTGCTTTATGATCAATTGAAGAAACGAAAGGGTTCAAGGATGGTACCTGTACATAAAGAAAAGGGTCAGCTACAAAGTTGCTTGGAAGACCAGAATTGGTCAAGGAGGCACATGTTAAAACTGGATTAGACACAGGCCATGCTCCACTCTCATTCCTCCATACATTGATCTGTTTATTTTTTTGAATCACCCAAACTCATTATAAACACAATGTCGTAAAATCCCTAAAATTATGAACCCTAGATGTAAACAATTACCTGTGACCTAAGGCAAAAAAAACAAAAAAAAAATTAGAGAAACTTACGGATTCGATAGGTTTGAGAGAGAAGGGAGAATCACCATAGAAAACACCAATGGACCATGAACCTTCATTATCCTCTCTACAACCTAGCGAAGACGACGATACATGATCCGTACGGCCGATATGCGGAGAAAACACGAACCACGCGTAGGTCACGGCAACCAAAGCGTAAAACCCAAAACAGGAAGCGAAGAACAAGAAACGCCTCCCGGAGCTTCGATATCTGTAACGGTGGTGATGCTTGTTGTGACCAGAAGCAGCAGAAGCAACGTTCTCCGTCGTCTCTTCCATTATCGGAATTATTATCTTCCTCCTCCTCCTCGGCGGCTTAACCGTGTAAATATCGCCGTAGAGATTTTTTTTTTTATTTCTTTTTTTTTTCTCCGTTTTTTTTTTTTAGGTAAATTATGAATTCGAAATTTAGTAATTAAAATCCTTAATTACGAAATATTTTTTACCATTTAAAGGTTGAAGAAAGAGAGATCTCTGATTCTCTCATTATCATCTCTCTCGCTGCGGTGCAGAGGAAATTATAAAAGGTGACGAGTGTATGTGTGTGTGTGTTAATGCAGAAGCGAAAACGTTACTTGGCATGTTTGTTGAATTTACCAGAATACCCCTTTGGTTTGCTTTTTTCGTAGTGACACTTGTAAACCTACCGCTACACGCGTGGAAACCAGAACCGGCCGCTTCGGGTTTTCGTCAGTATTTTGTCCGGTTTAATTTCTCCAATTTATGAGATAACTACAAACGGGCATGCCCGCGCCCGAACGGGCCGACTGTGACGGTCCCGTATTTTCAGTGATCCGCTACGGGCATGTCCGCCACGGGCGGCGAGCGAAATATCAATGCCCATGCCCGTTCCGCATACCTTTGCGGACTAACGGGCATGCCCGCGGGCATCTCTTCTTCTCAAGAACATCACCGCTGGTGTCAAAACAATACGGAGCAGAGAGGTTTTGGTTGGTGAGTGGAGACTGGGGAGAGAGAATGGTGTATAGTGAGTGTACGTACAGAGAGAAAGGCAGAGTAAACTGAAAGTATTAAACCAAAGTAGAACCATAAACAACAAATGAAAATGTTTAAACTGAAATTTAAATCAAATAAATAGTAAACTGAAAGTATTAAACCAATAGAGAACAATAGCCAAAACGATAGCCACAAATCACAGAAATTTTGAAGTTCAAGACAGACAAGCCAAAGAAATATTTCTGTTAAAAGTGTGATGCTTACCTGAAAACCATTCTTGAGGGGTATAACATCGCCGACAACAATATCATAGATAGAAGCCCTGACTCTTCTACCACCTCTAATAACCTGCAACCAAAAACGTTCAGCACACATTGTGGACAAGAGTAACACAACATTATACAGAAATGACGAACTGCAGGAACACACCTCTACATACACGTTTCTCTTCTCCTCAGTCAACTTTTCAAACCAACAAGAATGCTTGTACTCGGCGATAGCTGCAAAATAGGAGACAAACAAAATCAAAATCTGATTGTTTCCAACTTTCCATATTCACTCTTGTAACTCAACAGCAACTCAAGAACATGAACGATTATAGTTACGATACCTCTCACAAT